>NC_142937.1:23948913-23963913 GCF_046866305.1 Octopus bimaculoides
GATCTCAGAACTTAAAGAAATGCCGCTATGTGCTTTGTCCGACGCGGTAACGCTTCTGCTAGCTCAGAGCTTTATGAAAAGAGAATAATTAACAGCTGTAATTAGCAGCCACACTGTCACATTGACGTGTAATTCGTTGTCTTACAATCTTAATTTAATTATATTCGTGAGAAATGCTACAGGCATTAGACAAGCACCCTATCCAATGACAAAAGGCTCCCATCATATTAACTTTATAGGAACCATATAAATTTATGTACCCCTCTCGAACACACTTAGCCGCGGACAAGACTGTTGAGAGCCATCCACTTTGCCATGGATAGTAATAGCATACACACATCGACCGCTGAGCACTCGGTTTGTTGTCTGCTTTTCTACCTTAGGCTAGCCTGACAAACTAACTAACGTGTATTCGAGATTCCGGAATAACTTATAATTAATCAGTGTTTTTGTTAATTTCTTGGTAGGAAATTCATTCTGACTCTACAGAAACTACTTCAGCGTATTTTATTTCTTAAGAAAATATTTTGTTTCATTTCTTTTTTTTGTTTTTCTTAAGGACGTAGTTATATCGTTAGTTACGTCTCAATCAATTCGCGAACAGGTCACCTCCTTTATACTCTTCGTCAACATTTTCCACTCTGCTTTGTAATTCACACTCACTATATTCCTCGTAATTTAAGAAATCTCTGTTCCTTTAAAATAACAGCTACCCTGTACACCCATCTTTTGCACAACAAACGCGTAACAATTCGCACAACAAAAGCATTATTTGTTTCTCGCAGGGCTCTACCTCTAAATCCAGTTGACCTCCAGTTATAGGCAGTAATTTTGCCTTCTTGCTCAATTATACGCTAACTATTAACTCCAATTTCTCTTAATAGTGAACTCCAATTTCTCTTCACCGTCGACCCCATCACTTTTAATATTAGCCTGAAATTTTGGGAAACAATTTCGGGGTGAGGGGTTAAATCGATTACATCGACTCCCCAGTGATCGACTGGTACTTATTTTATCGACCCTGAAAGGATGAAAGGCAAAATCGATCTCGGCGGAAATTTATCCAGAACGTAAAGACGAGCGAAATGCCGTTAAGCATTTTGCCCAGCGTGTTTTACGATTGAGCCAGCTCACCGCTTTTCTCTCACCTTTAATATTCAACAAGTCTTTCTCTTATTCACGTACAGCTCCTTTCTTCACAAGGAGGCCCATCTCAGTTTCTTTGGATCATATTGCAATCTGTATCAGTTTGTGGTCTAACGTGTTTTCAGCTCCTTGTTACTCCTCTTCCTAGCAAAGAATGGTCTCCCATTGTAAGACTTAGCCTTTAATTTTACAAAGTTACAACTTTGTGCTCTATTAAATCGATATTTCAAGTCGCGGGCCGTTTCGAATATGTGTCCAGAAATATTATTTATTGCATAAGATGTGAAGATTGAAATGCTTTCTATAGAACTAAGACACTTCTCTGATAGAGAACATTTGTTTCGTGTTAGACTTAATAACCCAAAACCTTTTAAAGCGGCATTCTAGATCTATGTAACTCTTCTGTTATCACCTTTTTCTCTTGGCCTTCCAGCCAGCTCTTTTGTGAACAACATCCACGTTTATTTTTTTTCCTTCTATGATCGATATTTCTCTCAGGAATTAATAATTGATTATTTTACCTTCTTATCTGCAATCTCGGTATTCACGGAAGTACAACACTTTGTGCTTTCTCCTTTTCTTTTTTCTCTGTATCGGTGAAGTTTCGTGGACAGTTCATCTCCATTCTGCACAACAAACCAACAGCATAACCATGTCCCCACCACCTTCATTCATTAATATCATGGCTCACTAATACAATCCGAATTTTTCCCCTTTATTAACCTTTGCCCGCTTTAGTATATTTGTTTTCTGTCTTAAAAACAAGCTTATACTCCAAATGTTGACATTTTTATTATTTTTCCATATTGCAGAATAATTGACTTCACTGTTATTTTAACATTTTTCTATATTCCATTAAACATTGTAAGGCGTAGACCAACAAGCTTCTTTTTCTATCATCGAACTGTTATCTCTATATTTATTATTGTTGGTTTATTCAACTACCCGTGGATTGAAAGTCGTCTGAAATAAATTCTTCAGTAATCTCTGCTGAAGTGTAGATCCTCTCTTGTGAACGTCGACACACATGAAAAACTCTAATGTTCTATAGAACGCAAGAATTTACGTGCCATTGACCTCATTGGTAAAGACCGTAAGTATTTAACATTCCAGGCCAGGCGTTCAGTAATAATAATAATAATAATAATAATAATAATAATAATAATAATAATAATAATAATAATAATATTATTATTATTATTATTATTATTATTATTATTATTATTATTATTATTATTATTATTATTATTATTATTATTATTATTATTATTATTATTATTATTATAACAGCTAGGACACTATTACAAAATAACCTACATGGGACTACAGGAATACCTACTTCAGAAGCAAAGAAAACTAATACAAATAACGACAAAACACGAACAAAACAAAAAAATGTTTTCAGTCTTTAACGAAGGTGACAAATACAAAAAGGAGTTTTAGTACCTAACAATTATGAAGAAAAAGAAGAAACAACAAAAACCGTAATACAACTGAAATCCGAACTAGAACTCGAACAACAACGGATCATGATAAAACGATGGCAAGAAAAAAACCCCTTCATCATAAATATTGAGTTAAACTAAATAGAAAAGAAGTAGACAAAGCAAAATCCCAACAAAGGCTGAGAAGCTCAGGACTCAAAGCAGAGACTGAACGATTTTTAATTGCAACACAAGATCAAAGCCTTCCCACCAAAAATTACCAAAAACATGTAATGAAAAGAAATACAAGTAGCTGCAGAATATGTGGCGATTGAGAAGAAACAATAAACCGTATTGTCTCTGGCTGCCAAGTCCTAGCAAAGAAGGAATATATTCACAGACACAACAATAATTACTGTATTGAAAGCAACCATACTCTGGGATATGCCAATACACAAAGAGAGAGAAATTAAGGCCAATAGACCAGATATAGTCGTCAAAGATCATGATGGGAAAAAAATGCTTTCTAATTGATGTATCAATACCAGCAGATCACAACGTTTCCCTAAAAGAAATGGAGAAACTTTCAAAATACAAATACCTGGAAAGAGAGGTAACTCGAATGTGGAATCTACAAACAGAAACAATTCCTATCATAGTAGGCGCCTTAGGTATAATAAAAAGAATATTCAGACAAATACATAACAAAAACATCAGGACTTACAAATATATATAACATACAGAAAATTGCACTACTGGGTACTGCACACATTCTACGCAAAACACTTTCAATACAGTAAACATAAGAGCACCACAGCAAACCACAGCACATACCCAAGGCACACAGAGCTGCGCTCAGTAGTGAAGTGAAAGCACATTATAAAAATAAAACTACTGAACAATAATAATAATAATAATAATAATCATAATAATAATAATAATAATAATAATGATGGTTTTAAATTTTGGCATAAAGCCAGCAATTTGTGGAGTGAGGTCAATTAAATCGACACCAGTACTCAACTGGTACTTATTTTATCGACCCCGACAAGATAAAAGTCAAAGTTGACCTCAGAAGGAGTTGAAGTCAGAACGTAGCGACGGGCGAAATACCGCTAATCATTTCGCCCAGCATGCTTACGATTCTATCAACTGTCCGCCTTGAATAATAATAATAATAATAATAATAATAATAATAATAATAATAATAATAATAATAATAATAATAATAATAATAATAGTGATAATAATCAGATTTTGGATTTGTATATCTTAGATATTAAACCTTCTTCTGTTGAACTAATGTGAAATATAAATAAAAGAAATGACAATATAAAAATTGAATAGAGAAATCAAGTGAGTAAACACGATAAGAATATTCCTAATAAGATATCCATTTGAATGTTAGGAAAAGTTAATTTAATTTCTATACATTCAATTGATCTCTTTCTATCTATGTATGACATCAGCATCTAATTGAATTAATGAGCGACTTATAGTAAGGCTTGTTGATAAATACGTTTGATAAAATGTTATGAATGCGTACAGGAATATCGATCTTTACGGAACGGTAAATTATAGTAAAAACACTCCGACATGCTGTGACTTTGAGGAAGAAATTATTGACTTCTGGTCCGTTACATGAATAGAAGATGATAAACCTGTTTGCTCTTTTAAGAGTAATGACCATACGTAAAATAGTCACACGGCAAAGAACTGTCACTTGAGATTTTATACCTACAAAACGATGTAATAATAACAATATACTTAAAGCTTTTAGATAACTTGAAGTATGTTTGAGACATATTTCACCCGTAAAAAGACCAGATTGACTGCGTTTTCCATGGGAAACGGTTCTTGCTATAGATAAAAAGCGCAAAAACCAAATCATTTCAGAACGACCTCCGCACACCATCTATGGGCATACATACATGCGTATATACATATACATACATACATACATACATACACAGATATACATCCACCCATCCATAAGTACATACATACATACATGCATGCATACATACATATATAAATACATACATGCATACATACACTGGGTTGTGTTCAGTCAAGGGAATCGTGTATATTACGAAAGCATAGGAACAAATACCTGTTTACCGACGTATAGACAGATCCCTATTCCGGTTGTATATACGATTAACCGCACACGACTGCGTATATAATGAATCTCAAGGCTGTATTTAGGAACACACACTGCACCAGTTGTACTGCATTTAATAGACCCTGGATCCACGCAAATAGCTGGTTCCGAATAAAGTAAATAATAAATAGATAACAACAGCTGAATAAGTGTTCATTCACTACAGCTGTTTCCAACGATTTTTTTCAATCGATGAGCAGAGATAGTATATCATGTGAAAAAAAAAAAACGTTTTCATCAGGTGAATATCCACGAATTACGCATTTAAAACATTCCAAAAGTTACCAATTTGTGTCACTTCATGATTCCCCGACTAGTGATAGTCAGAAGAATGAATTCGCCTTCTTAGGTTAGTAGTTAATACAGGAAAAAAAAGCATTACAATGACAAGAAGAAAGAACCTTTTGGAGCCTGAAACGGGTCGGACAACAATTAGGGGAATAAAAAATAAAATTGTAAGAATGACCTTATTTTCGAAGACAGGTCGTATAGCAAGTTATTCAAGGAATAAAAATATAAATAAAATGAATAAGCCTTATCTCAGAAGTCGGAACATGATATCAGGGTCTCTCCCAGTTTATTTTGTATCCTCCCCACTCACCTCTCATTATCTTTTAAGGTCATTTGTCTAGATCTCTGTCGTCCATTGTTTTAAAGATTATAAATTAAACATAATGACCTTGTCTTTTAGAAATTGTGCTGAATATTATACCCTTTCCTCTAATCTTCCTTCTACTATAAATGCTCTCCTCTCACCTTCCTGTTACTGTAATGTGTTTTCTTATATTAACTACTAAACTAAGCAAGCGAATTTATTATTTTGACTATTACTAGTCAGGTGACTTTTGGAACGTTTCAAATGTGTTATTCATGTATATTCACTTGTGATTTTTTTCACATGATGTAGTATCTCTATTCATTAATAGAAAATGCGTTGGAAACAGCTGTAGGGAAGGAACCATTATCCATCTGTTGCTTTATATATATATATATATAAACTTGCGTGCATGTGTATATATATATACAGAGATACATACTTCTTACATACAGGAAGGGGATAATTTGTGCTCTTGGTTTTATAAGTAATTGCCAAACTGACAGCTTCGATAAGCTTGGATTATCAGAAAAAGAAATCAACTAACTAACTCACACATTACAAATACAATCAGTAAGTGGAACAGTAAAGATATTCAAGATTTTTCTCAAGTTTAAAATGTGACATTGCTTTCGTTATTTGCATTCCAACAATGGAGTTCCGTATCTTTCGTAGAAACTAGCTTCTTCCTCGAGGAAAAATTCAAATAATTTATAATTTGCAAACATACAAGTATATAGATATATGCGTATATAGACGCAGTCATTTCATATGTATATAAAGATATATACCTGTGTGCGTTTGTGTGTGTGTGTGTGTGTGTGTGTGTGTGTGTGTATGTGTGTGTGTGTGTGTGTGTCTGTGTGTGTGTGTGTGTGTGTGTGTGTCTGTGTGTACAGATACACGTACATACACATATGCATACAAACGGACATACAAAAGTGTCAGTATAATAGCATTTTGGAAAACAAGAATGTTGCAGTCAAACAACTTCACTGGAACTTTAAAAAGATATCTTCTACAGTGGCGTTTCCAATCATTCTGGTAATGAGATAGAATAAAGAATCATAGACGTAATGATTTCGAAAGAAGTATAATACTTCTGATTAGAAAAAAGAGACAATGCTAAATTGCATTCTGTAATGGTATTCTTGGAAGCCTCAGGGTGCCACAATTGAAATTTTAATTGGAAATAACATTCATGTCCGTAGAATAAAGAAGTAGTGGGTGGAGGAGAATGAAGAGAGAGAAACAGAGTAGGTGTGTGTGTAGACAGAGTGAGAGAGCGTGTGTGTGTGTGTGTGTGTGTGTGTGTGTGTGTGTGTGTGTGAGAGAGAGAGAGAGAGAGAGAGAGAGAGAGAGAGAATTATGGTTGGATATATGGTTGGATATGTGCACACATTTCTCCATTCATACATACGAAAACATCCATCCATCCATCCCCTCATCTATCTATCTATCTATCTATCTATCTATCTATCTATCTATCTATCTATCTACCTGTATATATATATATGTATGTATTTATGTATGCATGCATGTATGTATAAGATAGATAGATAGATAGATAGATAGATAGATAGATAGATAGATAGATAGATAGATAGATAGATAGACAGACAGACAGATAGATAGATAGATAGATAGATAGATAGATAGATAGATAGATAGATAGATAGATAGATAGATAAAGAGAGAGAGAGAGAGAATAAGTACCAAGCTTAAAAAAGCAACTCCTGGGGTCGATTTGTTCGACTTAAAGCCTTCAAGGTGGTGCTCTAGCATGGCCGCATTCAAATGGCTGGAACAAATAAAAGATAAAAGATAAAGGCAAATATATAGACACATACATATAGATGTATGTATATCTATCCATGTAGCTATCAATACACTCTCTCTCACACACACACATATATACATACGTGTGTATATATGTATACACACAAACTCACACATATATATGTATATATATAGATATATACGTATGTGTGTGTTTGCGCGTGAGCATGTGTTTACGTGTGCGTAGGGGATAGCAGAGCGCAGATAGCAATTATAAACATCTGATAAATAAATCGAGAAAATTGACAGAAGACATTAAACAAAGCCGTCCACCTGCAGTGTCTACACTGCCTCTGTTAAAATGGCTGATATATTACTAACTAATCCGTAGAAATATTTTCAAATGTTGTAAATCAGTTGGCGAGACTAGAAAATTAGTGAAGCATCAGTTAAATTATCGCCTGGATATGAATGAATTCTTTGTTTGGTGGTAATGTTGGTGGTAATAAAAGTAATGTTTGTGTAGCTTTGAAGGCTTTGATTATAATGATAGTTGTTATGGAGTTTGCATTAGTATTGGTTTTGGTGTGGTTGTTAGTTGTAGTGATTCCAGTCTCGATTAGTTGCAATGTTGACAGCAGGAGATATATGGATGGCTTTAGGTTTTAACGTGTGGTATTTTTCTCGATATTGCTGTGTATTTTTTTTCTAAAGCAATTTGACAGCCTTGATGGAACAAATCTATGATTAAATGTTGACCAAGTCATCACAATCGGATGTCAACAAAATACATGATAAAATAAACAAATTCTTCCTACTCCCAACCACACATGCACACACATACACACACGCGCAGACACTTACATGCTTGCATGTGTGTATATATGTGTGTGTGCGCGCGCTGGAGCGTGCATTGTGTGTTTATCTATGCTGAAAGGACGAGAAGCTAAGTTGATGAGTTTTTCATATCAGATCATTGAGAATTAAAATTATAAACTAATATTTACTCCACTTGTATAAATTGGAATGAGTTAGTATAAAATACAAAAGAATAATTACTTTAGTGCAATTACTTGGAATTTGAAAGAGAGGAACATGTGGTTTATAGATGAAAAATTAAATCAATCTGTGTGGTGTTTCATAAAGGGAAAAGTTGACATGGAAAATATCAAATGTCACATTGATTTACTCACAAGGTTACCAACCCTGCTGATTTATGCTTAATAGAAAGCTAAAGACTTGAAAATGTAAAAGAGTGGAAAAGGCAAACAGACAGACAGACAGACTGACAGATAGATAGATAGATAGATAGATAGATAGATAGATAGATAGATAGATAGATAGATAGATAGATGGATAGATAAATAGATAGATAGATAGATAGATAGATAGATAGATAGATAGATAGATAGATACGATACATTTTTAGAACATGATATATTAGATACATCAGATTTTAAAGTGACTGATCCACTACAGGATATGAAGATATTATAATTATTGTCACTTGATAGAGTGGCCCATAATGAAGTATCTATCTTCCATGTTAAGTGATGCTGCTGTTGATTCACTCAAGGACGTGCAGGGCTGCATCTCATCTAAAAATGGAACCGCCAAACTGACTGACATAAAGTCACTGAAAGACACGGTCCAACCTTTGGCTCATTGGGAGCTGTCATCTCTCTCTGTTTTGTACAGATACATCGTTGGCCTCTACTACTCACATTTGATCAGGTTCATACCACCTTCACTCGAATGATGCTTATGGTTTTATAAGAAACGCTTGTTAAATATCTTTTAATGTAAATGCAACGGAGACATGGCTATATCGCATGGATTCTCATATTTGGCAAATAAGTGTTATTCTACTTGACATCTGCGACCCTCAGCTAGACAAAGTTTGGCAGGAAGAAGAGGCATTTTACATTTATTCACGGAAAGTGCTAACTTAATAAACCAGGATATGTCCAATGTTATTTATTCAGTCCAGTAACTTGTTCCTCAACAGCCAACAATATCATTTCTATTAAAATAGATAAAACAAACATAGAAACATAAAAATTTCAATAGAGATATCTTACTTTTATATATTTGTCTTTGTCGAAATCCAGTGTAGCATTCATTGTATTACTTTGAAATAAATGCTACCATTCCTACACTTGTTTCTCTTACAAAACGCTATTACGGATATTTTCATACACAACACATTGTGTGCCAAGCTATTTTTAATGTCTTTGAGATGTTTCAGTAGTGTTGGCACTCATACACCTAATTTATTCCAGCCAATCTATGCTGCATATATTTAAGATATATTCATGCTGCACAATTTCGCATTGGGCACGTAGTAGGTGAAACCAACATCTCAATAGATAATAATAAGATGCAAACCATGATGCATCGGTAGAGTTTTGTCTATATTCTTTGATTTGAAAAAGAATATTTTTGTATTCATGCTTCAAAATTGTAATTGCTTTATCAAGATGGCGCCATAAATATTCAAAATTTGAAATAGATTCATTTTTCTACTGTTACACTGTTCTAAGACAATAGGACACTGTGAACTTTTGCATATTTGTCGGAATTCATACTAGTCGGAATGGACTAAATTTAAATCTGAACATATATGAAAATAGGATGTAATAAATTAGAAATAATCAATGAACGAGAATAGTCGCAATCATAATGGTTGGGTAAGCAGTTTGTTTGTGAGAAACAAGTCCATCTCAATGGCCATTTTGTGTCAGCTGATGTTTAAAAACACTGTACGAAATATGAGATTCTTCACACACACACACACACACACACACACACACACACATATATAGATAATCAAACAGATAGACACACACTCGCATATACACACAGAGAGCAGAGAAAGATGGAAATAGAGATAGATTATCAGGTAGGTAATATATATATATATATATATATATATATATATATATATATATATATATATGATGAGAGAGAGAAAGAAGTGTGTCTTGATATTCTGTTGTTTATATAATATTTCACACACATATAGCTGTATATATTCCTATCCCAGATTTATCCGCTCGTCTTCCCTTTGAATGTCTCCTATATAATCAAAATATTCATACATATTCGCAATCAGTAAGGGTTTCTAAAATGATATTCTTTCATAGTAGAATATTAATATTTTCGCACTTTTACACATAATTAACATAGGCGTCTCACTGCTGAGTTAATATTTGTTTACAGCTGATATATTTATCCTTAAAATATACAAAAACGAAAGGAAAAGCAAATACATCTTTCAAAGCATCTGAAAATGTAAATTAAGATCACATGTATATATGTATGAGGTCACATTTCTACCATCATAACCAAAACCACGTGTCATGTCCTCCTCGGTATCCAATCCTATGGATGAAACAAATAGGCAGATATTAAGTCATAGGGTTAATTCATTCATGAGATTTATTGTGGGCCAAGGCTACAAACTGGCAGAATCGTTAGGACGTCAGGCAGAATGCTTACCAACATTTCGTTCGTCTTTACGTTCTGGGTTCAAATATCGCCGAGGTCGACTTAGCCTTTCGTCCCTCCGGTGTCGATAAAATAAGTACCTGTTGAACACTGGGGTCGATGCAATTGCTGATCTCTTGCTGGAGTTTGAAACTGACTGATATTAATTGTGGGTTATATACACGCACACACACAATATATATATATATATATACACGCACACACAAACATATATATAAAGATACACACACACACACACATAATGTATTATCTTCGTTGAATTTGGTTCCTTCGAACTGGATTTCTTTGAAATTTGGTACATAACAGACAGAAAGATATTTATACTATATTCTTTAATTTATTATTTGGCACTACGATATCGATTCAGCGAACACGTTGTAGAAACAATCGGAATGACACGTTTTTAGACAGCGTGTGTGTGCATGTATATGTGTGTGTATATATGTATGTATATAGTTAAGAGATATAGATGTGCAAATGTTTATACACATATATCTATCTACTTTTATATATATTTATACACACACATACACGCGCAAACACATAAGTACATATGTGAAAATATCCCTTGATGTATATATCCATGCATATATATATATATATATATATATATATATATATATATATATAAACAAGCATACATATATATACATATAAATATATATACAAATATACATATATATGTATATATATATATATATACAAGCATACATATATATATGCATACGGAGATAGATTTAGAGAGAGAAGAGCAATGCTGGTTTCAAAGAATTTATACGGACTATTAGAGAACATGAAAAATTGAAGACATAATAAAAAGGAACCATATGCAAGGATAAGACTTTAAACTGACTCGTCGGAAATAAAAACGGAAATGATTAAAACTTCTTAGAAAAATATGAATAAAAATTGGCATCCTGTAGTCTTTTACTTGGAAGTTTTTTCGAGATATTCAAAAATATTCAGATTTATTTCCTTTGCAAAATGTCAAAAGTCACATTGCAATAATAATAATAATAATAATAATAATAATAATAATAATAATAATAATAATAATAATAATAATAATAATAATGATGATGATGATAATAGTAATATGACTTTTTCTCATTTTCTCATTTTTATTATTATTTTGGAAACGATACAATCCTTGCTTTGTACTTTTTCTCATTAACTCAAGAAAAGATTTTACGAAATACACGAAACTAATAAATTATTTATTAAGAAATCTAACATGTTCTTTTTTTTTAAAACTAAATTGAGAGTTTATGACAAAATGTGATCTTTGTACTTAAAGACTAAGGAACATTGAAGAATTCTTCATCCATTAGTTCCATATTATACACAACAGAAGTCTAAATTAGAAGTGATTTGGAGAAATTACAAAAAGTAAAAGGAAAAAAAGATGGAAGTAAATTTTATAAAGAAAACATGATGCTACGAGTCTGCAGGAGGACGTGTAAGTTGTCAGTCTGATTTGCTAGAAATAGCAATCAAACTGACACACATATGCAATATTCCTTGCTAATATGAAAGGACAGATTCAATGATATAGTGTTTCAAACATTACGTCTCAAAAAAGATGCAAAGCTTATAGCGACAACGTCTTCGATAATGGGTCTTTTAATTCACCATGCTGAAGCAGGACTAAACCAAAAAGCGAGCAGCTATGACCGACAGATTCAACGTGATACCGTTGCTACTACTACTACTACTACTACTAACACTACTACTACTACTACTACTACTACTACTACTACTACTACTACTACTACTACTACTACTACTACTACTACTACTGCTGCTGCTGCTGCTACTGTCCTGATGCAACATCAGGCAGTGGCTCTCATGGCTTTTGATCTTAATCAATTGGAAGCGTTTTATGTATACGATTTGTCTTGGTGTAAAAGATGGGTTGCAGTAACTATTCTCCTATTGACTTTAACCAGTGCAGTATGTCCCCTAGTGGCTGACAATACGTGCCTCTCTGATCACGAACGGGGAGCATCGTAGGCATGTTCTGAGAGAAATTCTTTGGAAACATAGGTGTTTCATTCATCATCCTTAAACGACCCTTATTTATGAAGATTTTAAGTATGAGAGGCTATTCAACTTGAAGAAAATTCTAACTGGGCCTCAACTGAAAGGTCATGTGCTGTTTATCTTGATATAAGGCCACAATGTCGTGCACATATGGTTGTGATGCATGTGCCTGGTGCACTCTTATCAGGCAGGTAGTCATGTTGGGTATACCGGGGCTTCGTATATTTTACTCCAGTGTCACTTTGATGGCATGCACTGCTCTCTCACTCAATACTACTACTACTAATAATAATAATAGTAGATACTGTAATAGACACTGAGAGTGTCGGACAAGTACGCCCACCAGTCATTATAGCAGGCAATAAGTTTGAGAAGAGCATAGAGACAGAGGAAAAAGAGAAGTAGGAGTAAATGTCCAAGGAATAAATAAATGCACACACACACACACACACACACACACACACACACACACACACGTAAAATCGAAACAAAAAAATGGAACAAGACGTAACAGGCGACAAGAAAACATTTAGACAGTAAGTGATACAGAAAAGGACAGGAAAAAACAAGGACGGAACATTCTGAGCTTTCAGTCTTCAGTCGAGAAGCAGATCGTCTTTGCAGTTTCGGCCGGTTAATCTCGAGACTGCTATAATCTAGCCGGCCCCAAGGAAATCCTAAGCCAAGAGCACTAGATTATTTGGAAGAAAGCAAAAGAATGTATACGAAAACAAGGACGAAAAGAAAAACGGAGAAATGGTACAGAATTACAAATACAAACAGGACATAAACAAAACGCGTCTTTCAACTTGGGAGAGTTAAATTAAGCTGGCGTGTGTGGAAGTGAAGCCTTACAGATTATATGTATATATATATATATATATAAATATATATGTGTATATATGTGTATATATATATATATGTGTGTGTGTGTGTGTGTGTGTGTATAGGGAGAGAGAGAGAGAGATAGACAGAGAATATATCAGTTACACGCTTCCTTTTTTTTTCGCGGGTATCATTTCTTATCTCTTTTCCTCCGTTCGGTTTCCTTTTCCTTGGACTTTTCTCTGTATATCCAACGAAAGACCATGTCTTAGAAGTTATGCTTTTACTCTCTAACTCTTTTTCTTCTTTGAGCGTCCACCTAATAATATTAACCGTGTAGTTCCTTTGAACTTTTTGTTTTTTTTATATTTGACTAAATTTTTCTGTTGATTTGCTATATAAATAGATATATATATATATATATATATATATATATATATATATATATATATATATATATATATATATATATATATATATATATATATATATATATATATATGTATATATATATATTTATATCTCTCTCTCTCTCTCTCTCTCTATATATATATATATATATATATATATATATATCCAATAAATTTTAGATAGATTATCAACTCAGAATGAGACTGATTAAGCATTAAGATATAAATGGAACTCAAAGAAACTTAAATCGTTTGCACAAAATTATAAATCGTGCGACTTAACGCTATCTTAAGTGAAGTGCAAACGAATTGAAGTGTGAAGCCGATAATTTCTTAGGATAAACAGAACAGCAACAGCAATAAAAGAATTGAAGATATATCACAGGGCGCCATTATGAATGTGTGCATATATATATATATATATATATATATATATATATATATATATATATATATATATATATATATATATATATATATATATATATATATATATATATATATATATATATATATATATATATATATACATACATATATATATATATATATATATATGTACATATATATATATATATATATACATATATATATATATATATATATATATATATATATATATATATATTATAAGGTTTTTAAACTTTTAAATTTTCATATTCAAAAGAGACAGAGACTTCAAATTCGATATATATATATATATATATATATATATATATATATATATATATATATATATATATATATATATATATATATATATATATATAGATATATATATAGATATATATATATACATATACATATATGTGTGTGTGTGTGTGTGTGTGTGTGTGTGTGTGTGTGTGTGTCTATATGTGTATATATGGATATGAAATACATATATGTATATATGCGTGTGTGTATATGTCTTAGATCTTTGTTTTGAATCGGCAGAAGCTACAAAGTGATTGAAAACCATTGACTCAACTGTCTGATAATGATAAGCGCTATGCATGAAGCTCTCGGCTCTTGAGACAATTTGTAACATCTGAAGATTAAAAATAAACAATATATATATACTTGTGTTTTGAGTTCGATTTAACCTGTTTGTACAAATAAAAT
>NC_142937.1:23968913-23988913 GCF_046866305.1 Octopus bimaculoides
ACTGCTAGACGTAGCAGTCATTTGTCTTTCAACTGAAATCCTAATGTCAGTATGAGATGATATACTGGATATTCTAGATATTGATGTCCGAAAGAAAAGAAGTATCATGTAATGATAAAAAAAAATTATAATAATAATAAAATTCCACACGGGAGAGACATGTTTTCACAAATGTTTTATTGGTTCAACGCTTTAAAAGAATGGAAAGCATTTTAACGTTCCGCTCTCTTGTTCTTTATTTGAAAAGACAAAAGAATACGAAAAGGTGTTGTATAAGTGGAGAAGATCATAATAATATTCTTGAATGGGATGCCAGTCGGTGGCAGGTTTATTTATTTACAGCTGAGCGGACTGGAGCAAAGTGAAATAAAGAGTTTTGTTTACAGCAAGGACTCAACTTACCG
Organism: Octopus bimaculoides; assembly: GCF_046866305.1. NCBI lineage: Eukaryota > Metazoa > Mollusca > Cephalopoda > Octopoda > Octopodidae > Octopus > Octopus bimaculoides. The sequence continues at coordinate 23,969,318 of NC_142937.1, forward strand.
CCTGTTGCGGGAATTGTAACCACAATCTTGCGATGGTAAGTGCAACATCTAACCTACATGGACACCAGGCTCCATGAGCCAAAATCAAACTTCGTGTTGCTTGAACTGTGAATGTAAAAAGAAAGAGGAATAAAATTATTATAAAATATTTATTTTCCTACTCAACATTGTGTTTTTATTTTACATTTGTGAATAGAAGCAAAAATATTGAGATCTTGAAAATTCAGACTCTCTTAATGCAAAATGAAATTCAGTTTTACATAAAAACTAATTTCAAATTCAAAGTATTTTGAGGCTGATAATTTCTTTAACATATGCTGAAAAATATGATTTTTCTTAAACATGATAAAAATTTCTATAAGAACGGTTATAACCAAACGAATTTATCAATGATATCGCATATACAAATTTTATACATTTCTACATGAATAAAAGGCATAGTCGATCCTCATGGGATTCAAAATCTGAACGAAAAAAGACAAATGGAAAGACTCCGAAATGTCTGGTTTCTTTGTTCCGTCGTTTATAGGAGTTCTCTTTTGTAGTTTCTTTTTTTATTTTTATAAATACAAGATTGTTTATTTATAAGAAGCCGAATAGGAATAAAATACACTAAAAATAGAAATCATGATATCCATATTTAACCATGGGCGTATGTGGTTGGACAATTGAAATGAAATTGCTCCGAGAGTGTATTAAAAATAAATCATATTTGCTTGTTTTTAGGTGTATATCTTTCTTCGTTGCGTTTCTTGTACACTAATTGCAATGTTCTTATATTTTCACAAGGCGATGATGAACATGGGAAACTCCTTAATGGGATAATGATGACGATGATGGTGATGATGATGATGATGATGATGATGATGATGATGATGATTATGATGATGATGATGGTGGTGGTGGTGGTGGTGGTGGTGGTGGTGGTGGTGGTGGTGGTGGTGGTGGATCTTCCTGTTCGAAGACCATGAGTAAGAGTGGCCTCCTACCTGCAGACTTGAGGTTGCGATTACCAATACCATCTAGTATCTGTTGCCTTCGCATCTTTTTTATTGCTTCAGGTTATTTCTTCTCGCGTGCGATAAGAGAGTCTCTCAACACAATCCGATCGCACTCTTTAGATTTGAGGTCTGACCACAGACGGCGGCACTGACCAACGAGCTGTAGGATTTTCAGCGAATTGCCTTGAAGAAGTGAAGCGCTCCACCTGCCCTGGAGTTGGTGGAAAGCTGTCAAAGAGGGCACCAAAATGTCTGACGGATTTTACTCCTTGATTAGCCTTTTCTTTCCGCAAGGCACTGAGACTTTCTGCCTGTACATGTTTCCATAATCCGCAGCCGGGGTTCTGACAAGTGCTACGACTGCGAGTCAGACTCGACAACAATAGTAGCTAAGTACGGGGTTCACAGTTCTCAAAGCCCTGGCACTCCCGAACAAGGGACCCACTACCGGATATAGTTTCGAGTCATAAACAGGAAGTAGAATGGATATTAGAATACATAAACTGCCAATTAGGTTAGTGTGGAGGATACCTCTCTATGAAACCAAACTAAATTTTAAATTTGGTTAGAGAAGATCTTGCGTCATGTTGTCAATGAGAATCAAGAGTCATTCTTTCTCAGTGTGGAATTTTCTGGTTTTTCTTTTTTCCGATAACCGGAATCCATTTAAATGCAGACGATAATTTCTGAGTAAAATGTTACAGCAAGTTTTGGAATATTTAGAGAATTAACTAAGAAAAATATAAAGAAAATAAATTAATACATTCTGCAGAAATTTAATTTTAATCTTGGAAGTACAACATATATTCTTAAGCACTTGAATGCGCTTACATATAGTTATTCAATGCAGACACACGCATAGTAACACACACACACGCACACAAACACACACACCTTAACACACATGTACACAAACATGTACTTATACAAATTTATACACACACGCACACTCACACACACAGATACATAAACATATATATATATATATATATATATATATATATATATATATATATATATATACCCCAACCCATGCCAGTATGGAAGGCAGATGATATATATGATTTAATATATATATGTATATATATATATATATATATATATATATATATATATATATATGTATATATATATATATATATATATATATATATATATATATATATATATATATATGTATATATATATATATATATATATATATATATATATATATATATATATATATGTATATATATGTGTGTGTGTTTGTGTGTGTGTGTGTGTATAGATATGTCTGTATATATATATATAGGTATGTATATATGCATACAAAAGCAACGTAAAATAAATCAGTAAAGGCAATATCAAGAATATATGAACACATAACTGCAACAATAAAAAGAAAGTTATATTTATGAGTTAAGTGCTAACGGGTGCTCTGAATCACCAAGTCTCTGACTCTCTCACCTCCTCATTCTCTCCCTCTTTCTCGCTCTCTCTCTCTCTCTCTCTCTCTCTCTCTCTCTCTCTCTCTCTATATATATATATATATATATATATATATATATATATATATATATATATATATATATTAAGGACGTTAAACGGTTACATAAATATATTCCTCTCTCATATTTCCTGAGTTTTATTTTCATGTTTACGTTTTATATACTCTTCAAGAAGTAATATCAATGATTCTGTATTCCAGTTGGCTGGACACTTCTCTGTAGTGGATTTCTATGTGAAGACCCTGAACGGAGCTTTCTGCGATAGCCACATGATCTTCTTAATCCATGTCTTATACTATCTCATACCACAAGCATTTATATATATATATATATATATATATATATATATATATATACATGCATGTATGTATATATGTATGTAGTGTCTAAGTGGATTATAAAATGTGTATAAAACACCGGAGTATACTACTGAAATCTATATGGAATGTCTAACTTCAGTTACGTTGACGGACCACTAAAATGTTTGTTATTACACACTAAACATAAAGCAGTTTGGCCAGTATATTATACATACAAACGGCCAATCATACATACATACTCACATACATGCATACAAACATACATACAAACAAAAATACCCTGTTGTTGATGTCGATTTCCAATAAAGGAGCCTTGGATGTAGGTTAGAACTCGTTTCTTTCTCTATTGGCAAGACATCTTGAAATAAAATGAGTAATGACATACATACATACATACATACATACATACAAATATACCTTGTTGATGTTGTTGAAATTCCAATGAAGGAGCCTTGGATCTAGGTTAGAAACCGGTTTCTCTATTGGCAGGAGATTGTGAAATTAAACTGAATAATGACATACATACATACTTTCATATACTCTTTACTTTTTTTCTTCTTTCAGTCATTTGACTGCGGCCCTGCTGGAGCATCGCCTTTAGTCGAGCAAATCGACCCCAGTACTTATTCTTGGTAAGCCTAGTACTTATTCTATCGGTGTCTTTTTGCCGAACCGCTAAGTTACGGGGACGTAAACACACCAGCATCGGTTGTCAAGCGATGGTGGGGGGACAAACTCAGACACACAAACATATACACACACATACATATATATATATATATATATATATATATATATATATATATATATATATACATATATATGACGGGCTTCTTTCAGTTTCCGTCTACCAAATCCACTCACAAGGCTTTCGTCTGCCAGAGGCTATGGAAGAAGACACTTGCCCAAGGTGCCACTCAGTGGGAATGAACCCGGAATCATGTGGCTGGTAAGTCAGCTACTTTCCACACAGCCACTCCTGTCCCTGTATATATGTATTCATTTTTAAAAGTATATTTTTTTATTTTGCAAAATGACTTCATACAATCAGAATACGTAAAGAATGATTTTCTCAGGTGTTATTAAATATTTTTAAAAATTCAAAGAAAACATAATGACACGACCCATTCGCAATGTAATCTGCCTTTGTGTGTAGGTACTTTGTTGTTCAGTTTTGCAAATACAAGTTCTATGGTATAATCTGTAAAGAGGAAATTGTTTTCATAATGCTGTTATTTCCGGTTTACTTTCGAATTGTCTTTTGACTATCGTCTTTTATTTTTCTAAGTAAAATAAAGAAAAGCTTTGAATTTTACAGATGTATGGATGTTCGCTGATGGAGACATTTCGAAGCGAAGAATCTTTATTCTGTTTGTTCCATTTAATTCTCATTGCACTTTGGGAATGAGATACAGTAGATGAGTTTCTTTTGCTTTGAATGTCATGTAGCTTTGCAATGACCTTCAAAACCTCAACATTCTTCATATGACTATACATGTGTGTGCTTTTTTATGTATGTAGTCGGAATGCTCTTTATGTTGCTTGTCTTGTTTCCTTATTTGTTTCTTTCATTTTACGAAAAACGTTCGTTTTCTATATTTTTGTTTTTTATGTTCTCGTTTCTCAGTTTGTTGACGTTTTTTTCATGTCCTGTACCCATATGTACATGCATATATACATATATATGTAGGCATGTACATAAATGTGTATATATATATATATATATATATATATATATATGCATATTATATATTATTTATCATTTTTATATATATATATATATATATATATATATATATATATATATATATATATATATATATATATATATATAGAGAGAGAGAGAGAGAGAGAGAGAGAGAGAGAGAGAGAGACAGAGAGAGAGAGACAGACAGAGAGAGACAGACAGACAGAGAGAGAGAGACAGACAGAGAGAGAAGACACGGAGAGAGACAGAGAGAGATGTACGTTAATGCATAAATACTAGTACTATATGTACATATTAAAGACCATGCACGCATATGTCTGTGTGTGTTTGAGTGCATATAATATATATTTTTGTGTGTGCGTGTGTGTGTGTGTGTGTGTATGTGTGTGTGTGTGTGTGTGTGTGTGTGTGTGTGTGTGTGTGTGTGTGTGTGTGACTTGTATAGTTGAACCACGTGAACAAGGTGTGGTAGAGAGGAACATTGTGAGAGGCGTAGGAATACATTGGTAAATAACTGTAGTACTTAGTTCCATCCATTTAGTTCCTGATTTTCTCCGCTAGTATATTTGATTTTGCCTTTCGTTTGGTCGAGAGCGATAAAACAAATATAATCAACGACACAACACATACAAGTATATGCAAAAACATAAAACGCAAGCAAACACATTCTCTCTCACACCGTCTCACATACGCAGTCACAAGCACAGACGCGCGAATTCATTCATTTCAGTTTAATAGACATATATTTCGATCTGCAAAACTTTGTGCCGAGTTACTCTATGTTCCTTTCTGTCCATACAGAAAAAATTGCATTCAAATGTTCTCTTTGATATATATATACACACACACACATACGCTTATATATGTTCGTGTGTGTGTGTGTGTGTGTGTGTGTGTGTGTGTGTGGATGCATGTGTTCGTGCGTATGTAGTGTGTGTGTGTAGTGAATAGCATAATAAAAATTGTGTAGATGTCTTATTCCTATTTATTTGAATTGTCGTGTATGGGTGTGTATATATATATATATATATATATATATGTATATATATATATATATATATATATATATATATATATATATATATATATATATATATATATATATATATATATATATATATATATATATTATATATATATATGCTTATATAAACATGCGTACACTCGCATACACATATAAATATCTCTAGATTGTTATGTGCAAATGTAGAGGCTTATCTCGAAGCTATATTTCTCAATATTCTTCAGCTTGGCTCCTTCGCTTTGTATATTTGTAGTTGCAGGAAAAACTAATAGGTATTGATGTAGTTCAGAAGGAAATTCAATTTAATAAAACTCAAACGATATGTGGCCTTCATTCTTGATATCAAAATCATATTGCCACAGGTATTTAATCTATCCACATACAGTTACATTTCCTAATGATGTATGCTGTTTGTTTAGATTGCTTTTCGAGATACAATGAAAATCTTATTTGAGCTAAATATATGTAAAATCATTGTTATGCCATTATTATTGCATTTGTAAAGGTATCGAGCTGGCAGAATCGTTACAATGCCGATCAAAATGCTTACGGCCATTTAGTCCGACTTTATAGGGACGATAAAATATGTACCAGCTGAGTACTGGGGTTAATTTAATCGACTTTCCCACACCCTCGAAATTGCTGGCCTTGTGCCAAATCTTGGAACGAATATTTTAAAGACATCAAGGCGGCGTTATGACAAAATAGTTAATGCCGAGAAAAATGTTTAGCAGCATTTCGTCCGTCTTTTACATTTTTCGTTAAAAAATCCGTCGAAGATGGCATTGCCTTTCATCCTTTCGGGGGTCTATAAAATAAGTGCTAACTTTGCACTGGAGTCGATGTAATCGTGTAATCGACTAGCACCCTCTCTCGAAATTAATGGACTTGTGCAAAATTTTAAACAAATATTATTACATCTGTCAAGGCAGCTAGCAGGGGAATCGCTAGCATGCCGGCAAAAATGCTTAGCAGCATTTCGTGCATCTTAAGGTTCTCAGTTCAAATTCGGTTAAGGTTGACTTTGCTTTTCATCCTTTCAGGTTCGATAATATATGTACCAGTTAAGCACTGTGGTTGATGTAATAGTCTATTCCCTCCTCGTAAAATTTCGGGCCTTGTGGTCGATAGAGTAAAATAATAGTCCAGTAGACGTAAATATCTTGACTAACCCCCATTTCTCTACCGAATTTCTGGCCTTATAGCTATGACAGTAATAATTAATGTAGTGTTGCACGTGTTTTTAACACTGAGGCAGTTGTTGCTTTGTTTACATTCTAGTAACGCAGCAGTTCGGCAATAAGATACTGATAGAATAAGCACCCGGCTTTAATATCATAAGTGCTGGGGTTGATTTGTGCGACTGAATACTTCAAAGCAGTGCGCCAGCATGGTCGCAGTCTAATGACTGAAACAAGTACAAGTAAAACTGAAATGAATGTTTGTTGACAGGTGCAGGGTAGCCGAATGGTGAAGAAGCTCGCTTCACAAACATAAGACCTGTGCGGTTTTATTGCAAGTCATCTTGGGAAAATGTCATTATCTATAGCTTCATAGTGGAACCGTAGAAAGAAAGGTCGGGCTTGGCTGAACACCGGTCACGTGGAGAGAGAGAGAGATAGGTAGATGCAGAAAGATATATATATATATATATATATATTTATATATATATATATATATATATATATATATATATATATATATGAAAGATTCTAAACGTGCAGGTTGCATGTGATTTCCGTTTACAATTAATAACATTTGCTGAACACAGAGTGCTGACTCCTCGCAAGGAAACAAATAATATACATCGTTTGAATTTGAATAACAAGAGTGATGTTGGTTGCAACTCAGAAACCAAGCTCCTTATCACACACCCACGTAGCTAAGTGCACCAATATCGTACAAAGCTAATGTGAATGCGAAATTATTAGACAATTGTATTTATAAATGTATGTAGCTATCTATGCATGTATTTGTATGTGTGTGAGAAACAGTATTTATTAAAACGTTGCTCGTTAGTTAATTGCTTCCAGCTGAGTACTTAACGTATTAATGTCGCTTCAATATTTTAATCTTTTGTTCTGTTATGTGACGTAATATTTCTAATATCTACGTTTTCTTATTTCTCCATTGTTCATTTATTCTGATATTGTTCGATGTCAGATGCTAAAACGTACATATACTTTCCAGATGTCCACATAACATTTTTCTTTCCTGACATTAAAATCTGATACTTTTTTCTTGTCTTTCAATTCGTGTTTGCATGTGTCTGTTGGTGTATACGTACATACATACATATATATGTATGTATATATTTATTCATATATATATGCATACATACACACACACATACACACACACACACGCACATATATATATGTGTGTGTGTGTATGTGTGTGTGTGTGAGTGTGTGTGTATACATGCATTATACACTTTTACTCTCTCTTTTACTTGTTTCAGTCATTTGACTGCGGCCATGCTGGAGCACCACCTTTAGTCGAGCAAATCGACCCCAGGACTTATTCTTTGTAAGCCTAGTACTTATTCTAACGGTCTCTTTTTCCTGAACCGCTAAGTTACGGGGACGTAAACACACCAGCATCGGTTGTCAAGCGATGGTGGGGGGACAAACACAGACACACAAACACACATACATATATATATATATATACATACACACACATGTATATACATACATATACGACGGGCTTATTTCAGTTTCCGTCTACCAAATCCACTCACAAGGCTTTGGTCGGCCCGAGGCAATAGTAGAAGACACTTGCCCAAGGTGCCACGTAGTACGACTGAACCCGGAACCATGTGGTTGGTAAGCAAGCTACTTACCACACAGTCACTTCTGCGCCTATATATACATATATTATATGTATATGTGTGTGTATGTTATAATTTAGAACAGACAGTAAATTGCTATGGTACTCAGAGTTTCGAATGTCGGAGCGAAGTGCAACGATGCATTCGAAACTCTGAGTACTATGACACCATACTGTTCGTTCTTGATTATAACATGGATAAATAATCCTCTATCTAATGTCGAGGTCTCATTCGTTTGTTGATACTTTTCATTAGCATTATATATATATATATATATATATATATATATATATATATATATATATATATATATATATATATATATATATATATATATATATATATATATATATATATATATAATTAATAATATCAGGGTAAGAAATATTTTTGAAATTTCTACTACTAGTGGCCTAGCGTGTAGAAAATTAGTCAATAGACTATATATTATTCATATAAATACAGTGTACATTTAAACACATAAGAGGTAACCATCATAGGCGACCTATCACGCTCGAAGGAATAGTCAAAATCCAAACCACTATTAGAGATAAATTTCGAAGGGAATGAAAAATAAAAACATTTACCATCTATCTCCTGGACTGTGGTTTCTAGCTCTATCTTAGCAAATAATATACTTTGCCAGTCAGAGCTTTCATCAACAGGTACGCCAAGATTAAACATAAATACGAGGCAATCCAGCATGTGCCCCGTACTTATATATTATATAGAGAACTAAGAGTAACGTCTCAGAGTTCAAAATCACGTGATACATGACATCTGTAAATTCATTTGCGTCTTTACCCTGCAATGATAGTTTGGTTACTTTTTTCTGTCTCTTCTATTTCGTCAGCTTGTTAAGTTTTCAGAGATATTGTGGCTTATTTGTGTATTTTTCGACTCTTATTTCTAGTAACGCTGCTATTATCAGGTACCCTTAATTACAAATATATATATATATATATATATATATATATATATATATATATATATATATATATATATATATATATATATATATATATATATATATATATATATATATATATATATTGGAAGGTTTGGAGGTGATGTACAGAAATTATATAGAAAAAAATTAAGGTACTCAGAAATCTGGATGTTTGTACATTTACAGACTTTTATTAATGTCACATATTAAATAAAGCGCTTTTCACCTAGTCGTGTAAGATTTTCAATTTGAAAATGTACAAACATCCAGATTTCTGAGTACCTTAATTGTTTATATATATATATATATATATATATATATATATATATATATATATATATATATATGTATATATATAAGGAATTAAAGGAGTTTTGCGAGTGCAACAGTTGTTTCTGGGGGCTTGGCGGTCCAAAATAATGATGTAAATTGATTCCATCATCGGATAATATCGGCCTCCGTCTCCAGGGAAGAATTTTACATTTGACATATTGACAGAAAGGAGATTAAAGATGGAATATGTAACCATCATGATTATGATCATAATCATCATCATCCTCATCATAATTCACCACCACCAGGACATAAATCGGGGTCATGCTAAGATAAAACATTTCAAAATCTTTGGTCGTGGGTTTGACACGCTATCAATACAAGCAATAGCAAACCATGTGACCCCATTTTTAAAAAAAATAATTATCAATGCATTGGCGTAAGTTCATTAACACATTCAAACGAGCTTATATTTTTGTATTGTTTTTGAATCTCCGTTGAATGTGCCAAATTTACGAGGGATAAGCCAAATACAATTTGAAACTTGGCAAAAATTAAGTAGTACGAAGCTATTTATATCATAACTTCCAAACAACAGATATGGGTTACAAACAAACAATAAAGCTGTTGTCATTTAAAGTGCGTTACTTATTATATAGTAAACCCGACAATGGATGATTCTTAATGCCAGTTGTGTTTTTCTACCATAATTATCGACTAAGTTGTATTCTTTAAATAAATCAGTGGAAACGACTTGTAAAATATACTAAAATATGTAATTCTATTATATTTAGTCAATTAATTTGGCGGTATAATGACATACCTTGTAGCATTGTCTCCAAACTCTCGCGCACAATATATTTGCATACCTATTTCGTTACGCGATCAAATTCCCTTTGGTTTCAGATCTTACTTTCGTCCTGGCTGTAACGATAAAATAATTAAATAATGAGAGATCATAATTAAGTAAACTTCACCCTTCAATACTGCACTAAACTTGCAGGTCTTGTGACTATAGGGGACAGTATTATTACTGTTATGGTAATACAGTATATTGTAATATGATGCGATAAGGCGGCGAGGTAGCAGAATCGTTACCGCGCCGGCAAAATATCTAGTGGCATTATATTTTGAGATCAACTTTGTCTTTCACTTTTTCGAGCTCAATAAAATTAAAATAAGTACCAATTGAGTTGATTCACCTCCTGCCCTGAAATTGCTGGTCTTGTGCCAAAATTTGAAACCAATAGTATTCAATAAGGCGACAAGCTGGCAGAATCTTTCTCGCAGTTGACAAAATCCGTAGCTGCATTTCGTCCGTCTTCATGTCCTGACTTCAAGTTCCGCCGAGGTCGACTTTGCCTCTCATCTTTATAAATATAAATATAATAATATCAGTATAATAATATCAATATAATAAGTAACAGTTGAGCACTGAGATCGATGTAATCGACAATCCCCCTCAATTAAGGACAAAAATCGTGTGTCTAGGTTTTTGATCAATTAAATAATTTATTAATTAGGTTAACGTGCGAAGTGGTTGACTATTCCATAGACAGGTGTGTCTGATTCAGTTAGGATCAGTTATGGAACTGTAAATTTCAGTTACAGGTATATTTGTCGACCCAAATTTGCTCACGTGGTTTGAGTCTACACTAGGCACTGGCCCATGATTTTAGGCCGTAAGGTCGAGCCCGAAACCACATGACTCTGAAATGAACTTCTAATCTACTCTACCATGTCTGCATCCATATATGAACGCGACAACACATGCACGAATGAGTGCACGCGCACACCCACACATATGTATGTATGTATGAATGTATATATTCATGTATGTATGTATAGTAGACTTCTCAGTGTAATAATAAAATACGCTGGAGAAACGTCTTCACTACTTACCATGTAATGTTAGCGAGTTGTGGCTTTAGTCTGAAATTATTGTAAATAGAGTAATCCTCGTCTTTAACCACGAACGGTTAGTGAAAGTAAAATAAACGTGTTAAATTTCATGCTCGATTTAGACGATTCCACAAACATAGTCAACAACGTCTTTACTTTAATTAGGCTACACTTCACAAGCAGACATAAATTACAACCCTGTCAACGTGCATAATGTTAAAGTGAATTACTCTTGCCAAAACAGCATTGCCTTTAAAATTGCGCACTAGATCATATAATACACACGCATGTCTCGAAGAAGTATACAGAATATAGAGCTAATAAATTCAACGAAAGATTCGCTCAGCATATGAAGTCCTTCGTGTTGAACTCTACGTCCGGGTCTGTCTAATCTGCAGGATTTGAAACCAGAGAAATATTGTAATCAGATTAAATTGGAATATTGTTGAAAAGGCGCGTTTTATTATGCACAATCTGAAAGGTACACACAACTCTCATACTTGCTTCTGAAAAGTATTGTTCATATTGCAACAGTCCATTGTTTCTTCTCACAAGAAAATTGATTTGTTATAAAGCTACCACTAACGGTGTTCTGTGGTATTTAGTTTCATGCTATTAAGTGTTAATATCCATTTCATAGATTTGACTTCACTTATTGCAACAGCCTGCTATACCACCTAATACGGATACACTTTATTGCAGAGACAGTTCTCACTTTTGGATAATATTAAACCATTAGCTGTTAATACTGCGCATAATTTTATTAGAATTTTAAAGCTCACTGCAGTTAGAAAAGTAAGGGAGACGACCTTGATCTATCGTGCTAGATTTACCTTACATGCAATAGCAGTTGTCAGGTTGAGATAGCTATTCATCATCTGATCCAGACAAACCGAAGAGAAAACATCTTATTCATTGGTGCAATGAGAATTAGCTTTATTTAAAAGCTCTCCCCTTGTTTCTTCACCATCACATATTTAATTTTAGTGTTGTTTGTGAAAGTTCAAGTAACACACCTCAGTTTAAACTATTAATATAAATATTTATGTGTATCTTTAGGGGTGTATATACGTCTATACAACCAGACTGTGTATTTCTGTGTCTGTGAAAGTTCGAGTGACGCACTTCTTAGTTTAACTGTTAATACAAACATTTATGTGTATGCATGTATGCATGCGTATGCTTGCGTCTGAATGTGTGTGTGTATTTGCGCTTGTGTAACCAGTGTGCTGAGTACCTGATGAGACACGTAGATGATGGTTTCGACTATGTTATTCTTTTTAAAAGTTTGTACAGCTCAAATAAAATATACATATTGAAAACAAATTTTATTCTCCGCTAAAATAAATATAATAAAGCAGAGTTCTGCTGTAGAAAACGATTATTGTATAGAATATCAATGGAATTGCATAACGTTGACATTCAACATTAAGACAAATATTACAATAGCAACAGATATATCGCCATAACAATTAAATAATAGTAGTAATAATAATAATAGCAACAATAATAACTTAAAAACAATAGCTAACAGAAAAATAAACAATGTTATTATTTTTTTATTATTCTTAACCAAGTTTGTCTCATTCCATTAAGCGTCAGTAAGAACAAATGCGATAATAATAATAATAATAATAATAATAATAATAATAATAATAATAATAATAATAATAATAATAATAATAATAATAATAATAATAATAATGATGATAACAATAACAATAATAATAATAACAACAAAAACAACAACAACAAGAAAATCAATCAACGGACTACAGAATTTGTTTAAAATTGCACATAAACGCACGCCTTCAAATGTCAGTTACCATTCAATTTCCTGCCATTGGTTCATGGGAGATGGAATGGTTAAAGAATAATGGTAGCTCTTTGAATTTTGAAATAATCCAGTTTGACAGTATTTTCAATTTTTTCTTTGTTTTTTTTTTTTTTGGTTGTAATCCCGGAGAAGTCACAGCGTTAATTCCGTTATAGTAAGAGAAACCATTCAAATATTTCTGAGTACTAATAATTTTAAAGTATAGCGAAAAGAAAAAAAAAATAGCGTTGACTATGATGAGAATAAATATTACTTTTAAATATTGCAAAATGTATTGTTTAAAAAAAAAATCGATCGTTTAACACGAGACTTTTGTTTCATCTTCGCTTTTATTTGACGTATTTATGCTCATTCGTCATAAACGAATTATTAAAATACTTTTACTATTTTTACTTTTTGTAAATTTTTGTACCCCAGCTTTTTCCACATTTCAAAATAGAAAAATATTTTGCAATTTTATCATTTTTTTCTCATGGTATATTTTAGTTCAATGTTTATTTCCCTATTAGTTTAAAAGAAAAAAAAACTGTGAATGAAATTAGAATACACGAGCAGAAAAAGGTGAAGTATTGTTTACGTCATAATCTATAAAAACGACATATATATATATATATGTATATATATATATATATATTTGTGTGTTTGTGTATATATATATATGTACATATATATATATATATATATATATATATATATATATATATATATATATATATATATATATATATATATATATATATGTATATATGTATATGTATATGTATATGTATGTATATATATATATATATATATATATATATATATATATATATATATATATATATATATATATATATATAGTTCATAGATGATATCCGAATTTTCTCCGTATGAAATATACTTAGTAGTACTCAAATTATTTAAACTTCAACGGGTATACAAGTAAATGTAGGGAATGCAATAAATGTAGACAGATCAATAAACTATGTTAAATACATGAAATTCAAAAAAGTGTATATATGCATACATATAAAAAGGTCCGACTTACACAGAATAGAAATGATATTGAGAATTAAAGGGAACGAGGAACAATATTACAAATCCAACAGCTGTTTGTTGGGGCTGGGTAGTTCATAATAATGTTTGCAGATTGATTCCATCACAGGACGAGACGAGCCACCGTCTTCAGGAAAGAAATCCTACATTTGAGGTGTTAAAGGAAAGAAGTTTAAACTTCAAAAGTAAGATCTCTTTCGTGAAGACGGAGGCACGTCTCATCCTCTGATGGAGTCAATCCACAAACATTATGAACTACCGGACCCCCACAAACAGCTGTTAGAATTGTAATGCTGTTTCTCATCTTTAATACTCTAAGTCATTTCTATTTTGCGTAAGTCGGACCATTTTGATATTTATACTTATATACATGTTTTGTATTCCATGTGTTTAACATACCCTATATATTGATCTAACTTGCTTTCCCTACATTTACTTCTCTCTCTCTCTTTCTCTCACTCTCTCTCACCTTCTATATATATGTGTGTGTATATACACATATATACATATATAAGTATATATATATATATATATATATATATATATATATATATATATATATATATATATATATGTATGTATACATATATATGTATATATATGTATGTATACATATATATGTATATATATGTATATTATATGTATATATATATTTATGCATATATATGTATGCATATTGTGTGTGTGTGTGTATGTGTGAGTGTATAAAACAGAAAAGATTTGAATCCTCATAAGCATAGAGTTTATAGTAAAGGAAGATATAGTACACTAAAAAATAATATTAAAGTTGAATTGGTTAAATGATAGATTTAATGATGAATAACAGATTATGTTTATTGTGATAAAAAAAGGTTAATTTGCCGTTGTTTAGCACTGTGCCTGCAATATTTGTGTCTATGCACAACTCTATTCCATGTTGTCTGTTTTTAAGGTGGTGAAGTGTGAAGCGAGGGATTTATATTGCTGTAGTATGTAACAGGTAGGGCGACTAGCCAGGAAAGAGACCTATTTGGAGATAGAAATAAGCTCAGAGACCAGATATATATAAAACCAATAATAGATAGATAGATAGATAGATAGATAGATAGATAGATAGATAGATAGATAGATAAATAGATAGACAGATAGATAGATATCTTTTTATTATAGCCACACAGGGCTAAATACAGAAAATGGACAAATTACAAAGTAGATCTTTGGGGGGGGGGGAATAATTTGGATCAAAAGGGATCGCGGGAAGAAAAGAAAAAAAAAAAAAAAAAAAACGTGGGAGGGGGCGATCAATAGGGATCGTGTATCACAGTCGATGTAAAAAACGGGGAACAGATTAGGTTTATCCGTGGAGAGAAAAGCCTACGGAAAAGACCACGGTCACCTCAAGCTTTTTTTTTTAAAGGTACATGAAAGTAAGTACCTTCTCTCTTTTTGTCTCTTTTTGTTACAAGTCTATGCTTAAAATGGTGTCGTCTTTCATTCTTACCATTCTTGCCACATTTACCCATTTTTTATTGAAACTTTCATTCGACAACACTTTCCTCTCTATCCTCATCCTCCTTTTCAAGTGGTACTTGAAAAAGTTGACGAGGGACTGACCAGAGAGGAAAGTGTTTGTTTGTAGACCTTTCAAACGCGTCCACCACACGCATTCTTTTGCCATAGCTATCAGTGTTACAAAAACCGTTTTTCCTTCCCGTTTAAAGGAATGTGGCGGAACAATATTCACGATAGACTCGGCTGATAAGTGGGCTCGTCCCACACGCGACAACAGCCGTTCGACGAAGGTCCACAGCTCTGAAATATCTGGACACTGCACGAGTGCGTGCAGAACGGTTTCGTCGCTCTGACCGCATCTCGGGCAGGTCGGTCCGGTGGTTTTCGAACCGTGTCTGTAGATCTTCTCTCGAACTGGTAGTGCGTCTCGATAGCATTGCCAAGCCAGGGATCTCTGGAAATTATCCATTGGCCCCGGCCCGAACGTCGTCTTGAAAAGGCGGGTTAAGAATTTCTCGTCGACACCCAGGTTTGCCCCGAGAGTGTCGTCAGACCTCCCCTCCACTAGTCCTCTATAGAACGCATTGGTCGTTTGGAAGTTGCACAAGTTTGATCCCGGACGGCAGAACTGTTGTAGAGCTTGGCGACACTCGCGGTGCCATTCGCCCAGTTTCGGTCTCTTCCTGATCCATGTTTGCAGTTCGGTGAGTGAGACGAGCTGCGGGAAGGCATGCCTCACAAACGGCGCCCACACCTGTTCACCGTCGTCAATGAAGTTCCAGAGATGCCGCAGTCTCAGCGCATGTCTGCGCATCATTAACCACGGCATCCCCAGTCCTCCACGTAACGGTTGTTGACAGCAAATGGATCGCCTCACCATCGGAACGCCACCCTTCCACAGAAAGCGGAAAAGTATGCGTTCTAGTTTCGTGATGGTGGCATCGGGACAAGGCACGACGGTCAGGCGGTAATCGATGACTGATGCGATATACACATTAGCCACCTCCGCCCGGCCTTTTAGAGATAACTTTCTCTCAGCCCATGTTTGGCTGAGTTTGATCACTCTACTGGTGATCTCGTCCCAGTTCTTATCCATTTGGAGGTCCGGACTGAACCAGACCCCGAGCAGTTTAACCGGTCCGTCCGTCCAGC
Source organism: Octopus bimaculoides (assembly GCF_046866305.1). Lineage (NCBI taxonomy): Eukaryota > Metazoa > Mollusca > Cephalopoda > Octopoda > Octopodidae > Octopus > Octopus bimaculoides. The sequence goes on from NC_142937.1 coordinate 23,986,333, forward strand.
GTCCCACTACGGAGTCACTGTTGGACGGTATGGGCTTGCTTCTCCAGGTGCCGAGTAACAAACCCACTGACTTTTCCGGGTTAATTTTTGCTCCTGTCACCGTTTCGTATTCTTTAAGTGTCTCGCCTAGCATCTCGACGTGCTTTTCGCTCGACACTATGATGGTGACATCGTCCGCATATGCAGACACGCTCGTCCCGCAACCCAGCTCTCGTGGGATACCCCTCAGTGTCGCCAGCTTCCGCAGTAGTGGTTCGATCGTCAATACATACAGAAGCGTCGACAAGGGACATCCCTGACGGACCGAACGCGTGATGTCGAACGGTTTTGACAGGTGACCGTTTACCCGTATTACCGATCGGATGCCGCTATACAGAGTGATGGGCCTGAAATTATCTATAAAATTCCCCTTGTTTGGGTCTTTCTTCAGCAATGTCACTGCACCTCGGCTCACGAAACCGGGAATTCTCCCGTTTTGTTGCCAGTTGCAGTAGACTGATGCCAAGAGGGCGCCAAACAAGTCTGGCATTTGACAATACAGCTCGTAGGGTAGACCATCCAATCCAGGTGACTTATCCCTCGCGCAGCCCGCCATAGCATCCCTTACTTCAGCAGCTGTGATGGGACCCTCACAACACTCTGCCTCTCCCGCCGAGAGCCGCGGCAGGCCGGTCAGGTAGGCAGTGAAGTCCATCCTGCGTTCCGACTCACCGCTCGCACCGAACAGTCGAGCAAAGTGCTGTTGAAAGGCCCCACACATCCTTTCGGGGTCGAGCAGACTACATCCCTGTTCATCGATTAGAGACCGAATGGTGGCTCTGTTACCGCGTTGCGCCTCCGCCACCCGGGCTTCTCGCGCAGCTTCGATCCCTTCGTTCCTTAAGGCACGCATTTTAGCTCTGACGACGCAACCTTCGTGTTTGGCGTTGAGGTGTTGGTCGAGGGCCATCCTCGCAGCCAAAACGTTGGTTGCGCTGCCAGTTAGATAGATAGATAGATAGATAGATGGATAGTTAGTTAGTTAGATAGATAGATAGATAGATAGATAGATAGATACATACATACATACATACATACATACATACATATATACATACATACATACATACATAAATACATACATACATACAGGTAGACACACTAATGCTAGAGCTTTGTATGTTCATTAGATATCATTTCTTTTCTCACAAATATTTCAAATAATTAAAAATTGCAATAGAACATACGTACAAATAAATACAAATATACGTAAGTCTGTAAATAGATTGGTCGGTTGGTTTTAAATATTCTCATTAAATACTAATTTACAAAGTTATACAGGTGAAAGGGAAAGAAAGAATTTAAAAATGGAGCCTCGTACTTTCAAAAGCTCGATTATATTTTAGAAATATCTTCTATATAAATGAAAAACAAAAATACACAGTAGCGCCGAGTTTTGTAGAGTAAATGTAATTATATGGAGATCAAACGCGTAAGAACTCCAACCTGGTTAATAACAAAGTGTTATAGTTAAAAGAAACAAATGAATTTATTTTGATATTTTTTTTTACATCTATTGCTGTCCGTCCACTGCTAAATAGGTGGTTCGTTTATAGCAATATTTTATTTTTCTATATGAGCAATTCTGAGAATTAATTATTGGAAAACTGTTAAACACTTCACATGTTTTAGAACTTTGAGTTGTTCGAATGCTTTGGTTTCTATAGAGAATTTTAAATGATTTACATACAGAAACCAGTGACCTGTTTCCAGCTCCAGTCTTGAAGATTAAATCAGCAAGAGTTCTATGTGTGATATTTAAAGGAAACAAAATCGATACCATATTGACATCATTCATAGAGGATTTTGTTCAAGATCAATCTAAATGTTCTTAAGCGAAGTCCTCTTCAAACTCTTATCATACAATTTCTCAAACGAATCACAAACATAACGGCGAGATGGCGAGCAGTTTCAGATTATCATAGAAATAAGTTTGAAGAACAAAAGAACAAGTGTTGCATCAACTTGTGTTTCATGATAAAGGTTACAAACAGGCTAGAAAAGCTATGAACGTAGTAAACGAACAATGATTTTTTTCCAACTATATATCACAAGATGTTGATTCAAGTAGAATTATCTAAATTAGTTATGTAAATTCTACATTTAATAAGTTATCTATCGTATTAAATCGATTTCACCCAAAACATATTTTAATACTTTATATTCTATATTTGTCGCTGAGTAGTAATATATTCAAAGTTATTTTCTAACATGACAAAAACCACGAATTTTTAAAATTGGGAGCCATATTATGTCAAAAGAAAAAAATTTGAAGTCATCAGCACATACATAAGAAGAAATGACGACGGCAAGTATTGTTAATGTTGTTCTTGATGTTGTGTAGTATGATAACAACAATGACACATGCAGATTTATTATTGATTTCAAATTTTGGCACAAGGCCATCAATTTTAGGTGAATGTATAAGTCGATGATAACGACCTCAGTGTTCAACTGGTACTTATTCTATCGACCCAGAAAGTATGAAAGGCAAAGTCAACCTCAGCGGAATTTGAACACAGAACATAAAGGCGAACGAAAT
>NC_142937.1:23993913-23998913 GCF_046866305.1 Octopus bimaculoides
TGTGTACAAGTTTGTGTTTCTGTATTTGTCCCCCCACCATCACTTGACAACCGCTGCTGGTGTGTTTACGTCCCCGTAACTTACCGGTTCTGCTAAGAGACCGATAGAATAAGTACTAGGCTTACAGAGAATAAGTCCTGGGGTCGATTTGCTCGACTAAAGGCGGTGCTCCAGCATGGCCGCAGTCGGTGTTGGTGGATGTACTGATGCTGCAGCAGCTGGTAACCATGGTAATATTCACAAACACGTGTGAACTTTTCTTACAAATTCTAATACATACACTACAATATATGCTTATTTCCGTTATTAATCGATGTACGTTTCTGCTCGACATTACTATTCATTTCCGAAGTCCTAGCCAGAACTAAATACAAATATTATATCTGCTACTTTTCATAAATATGGGGCTTCAGCTATATTTTAAACCTTGTCACGTAGCTTTTAACTTCATCGAAACTATTAATTTCTAGTCATCTTTATAGGTTTCTTGTTATGATTGCATGATGCTACTACAAAATCTGTCATTTCGTATTTCGTATTTACTGATTTTACGTCCGCTAAATTGGACTAACATTACCATAAATGTAAAGACATTTATTCGATACGTCAATGGCTAAAGCTACAAGTGACACATACGTATATACATACACACATACATACATACACAGAGATACATATGTGAAATGTGCATATGTATATACAAATGCGTGCATATATATATATATATATATATATATATATATATATATATATATATATATATATATATACATACATATATATATATATATATATATATATATATATATATATATATATATATATATATATATGTCATATATATGTATATATATATGCATACCTATATCTATATATCTGTATCTATCTATCTATTTATCTATATCTATATATATCAAACATAAATTAAAAACAGAACAAAAAGGATATCGCGGTACAAGTGTACCGCGATATCCTTTGTGTTCTGCTTTCAATTTATGTTTTGATATATTCTTTCACCTCTGCCACTATCTGGCATATACAGGTGCTTACACTTATCAAGTACTACCTCTAAACTTACAGTACCTACGTCTCTCTCTCTCTCTCTCTCTCTCTCTCTCTCTCTCTCTCTCTCTCACTCTCTCTCTCTCTCTGTATATATATATATATATATATAGTTTTAGGGAAAAGAACCAAGGTTCATGAACTCATCAATGAAAATCCAATGTCGCATATAGAAAAATTAATAATTAAAAGCACAATAAATGAGTATTATACAATACAAAGTAAATATCATAAGATAAAGATAATAAAATGATTACACGTGTTTCATTTTCGATAATTTTAGTCGATTTTAATCGATTTAAATTTCCTTTATATTTGAAAATTAGTTATGAAACACGTGTAGTCATTTTATTATCTTTATCTTATGATATTTACTTTGTATTATATTATACTCATTTATTGTGCTTTAATTATAATTTTTTCTATATGTGACAGTGGATTTTCATCGATGAGTTCATGAACCTTAGTCCTTTTCCCTAAAACTATATATTTATATATATATATATTTTACTCTGTGAAACTTAAGTTAATTTTGATTTTTAATAAATTGATTTTAATTGAGTTTTTACCTGTAATTTTGGATTTTATCCCCAATATATATGTATATATATATATATATATATATATATATATATATATATATATATATATATAAGCCTATGTGTATTTGTATATACTTACATACATACATACATATATATACATATATATATATATATATATATATATATATATATATATATATATATATATATATATATATATATATACACACACACATAATGCAACCTCGCACACACACGTACACACATAATTATGCAGTAGAAGTTAATTATAACTGAATTGTCTCAACGATTTGATTATCATTACGTCGGCTACTGACACTGTCGAACACGAAAGCCACACCATCAGTAGTTCTAGTTGAATCATTGTGAGAAGAATGAAGAGACGAGAGTCTGAAATCTTCAATGAAACTATTGCACGGGGAGGCCAAACAAATTTCAAATAATCCAACCAATTTCCTTTTTGAATTCTATTTATTTAGCTTCGATGACTCAAATATTCGAAGATGTTATTCAGATTAACGTAAGATATTTAAATGTAATAAGTTGTATTAAAAAAAAAAAATAATCCTTCAATTATTTCTAATCTGCATTTGCTATTCAATAATTTCTTACGAATTATCAGTACTATCAATTGTGCTATACTTTGTTCATTTCGGTTTTCACCCTCACTCTCTCCTATCGCACACACACGCACGCACGCACGCACACACGCACACACACATATATACACACATATATATATATATATTATGTATACATCTATATATATATGATTGTGTGTGTGTTTATGTGTGTATACCAAAATATATATGCATATGAACTTATAGATAAATGTAAATATTTTTATGTACATATATGTATAAATCATAGCTAGCTCTATTTATAGCTCTCTCTCTATCTCCTCTCTCTCTCCCCATACATATATATATATATATATACATATACAGAGACAGAGGGGGAGGAGAGAGCGGGGGGAGAGGGGGAAAGGGGAGGAGAGAGAGGGGGAAAGGGGAGGAGAGAGGGGGAGAGGGGGGAGGGGGTGAGAGAGGGAGAGGAGAGAGAGGGAGAGGAGAGAGAGGGAGAGGAGAGAGAGGGAGAGGAGAGAGAGGGAGAGGAGAGAGAGGGGTGAGAGAGGGGTGAGAGAGGGGAGGAGAGAGAGGGGGAGAGTTTAGGAGACAGAGACATCGTCAGTGACAGAGACTGAGAGTGAGAGAGAAAGACAGAGAGCGATAATATGCATTCGTTGGCAGAATGATATCCATGATAAGCAGTCGTTACTTTTTTAATATTCGTAACCTTAGTCAATGTCATTGATAGTGATATCAATCAATCTACCAGACTTTTATAGTTATCACCGTTGTCGTTTGCACAATTATGTCCGATAAATTTATACAACCTCTATGCTGCTTCTCAAAGCTTTTGATAATGACTTGCATTTAACCAAATCTTTCACTTCAGACCTGCCTGTCTTGAGTAAGCCTTCCAGGAGTAAAATTATCGCTCAAAGGTGATAGGAATACGCAAGCTCAATTACTATGAGCAATGAAGAATCACCACATTGTTCTGAAGCTCGATAAAACTAATAAATACTTTCACGTGCATAGGGAGTAACGCAGTATCTAGAGAAATAGATATAAAGCTACGTATAAAGCTCAGAATCATATGAAAATCTCAGCTCAATGAAAGATTTGGAAGGAAAAATTCTTTCACGAAGTTGTTGAGTCTGTGTTATTTTACTTTTCTTCCGATTGGACACTAACCATGATTTTTAAAATGTTGCTGGAATGCATGTATACGAGCCTGCTTTATGGCATTTTTGATATATCCTGGAAAGAACACCTTGCGGCGAATGGAAGTTTATACAATAAATTCCCTAACGTATCAGATACAATTAGAGAGAAGCGAGTTCACATTGGTGAATATCACCGAGAAGAAAGCGCTCTTCTTAAGATACCGAAACGTTGTTGTAATTTCATCGTACATCTTGCGAAGATATATCCGTCGGTTACCATATAATACGGGATACCACCCGGAGTAACTTCGAGGAACTGAAGTAGATATGTGCAGGGAATGAGTGCCATGCGAATCCGAGTAAGCCTGTCCTGATAATATTGATGCCGATGTTAAATATGGTGGGGGCTAACTCATGACCATGTAAGACCACTATCTTAAGTTATTGGGTCCATACCAATGGTCTAATAGTCGAAAGAGTTCCTCTGCATGAATTTTTTTGAGTGGATAAAGTGTTGCGCAGTACTAAACCCAATTTTCCACAAAATCTCTTATAAAATCAGTGGCTCTACAGAGACTGAGACAACCATAAACAAAATGCACTTCAGTATTTTCTTTCCTTTTTTTGTAATGTGAGTATACCTTCTCCTAACCAGAAATAAGGCTCTTTCACTCCCAGTGGTCTACATGCGAGTTAACCGAAACCCATAGCTATTAATCGGAGTCAGAGTAGATTTGCGAACAATAGTGGATAAGAGGTGGCTGCACATTTCTCAAAACCCTGGAATTCACGGACCAGACTCCACTATCGGATGCCGTTAAATGTCATGCACAGAGTGGTAAGAAGCTTGCCTCTCAATCACAAGGTTCTGGGTTCAATTCTATTGCGTGGCACCTCGGGCAGGTGTCTTCTACCACAGCCTTATGAATTGACTTAGTAGACGGAAACTGAATGAAGCCTGTCCTATATATGGTTGTATATAAATATATATATATTTGTGTGTGTGTGTGTGTGTGTGTGTGTGTGTGTGTGTGTGTTGTTGTTGTTGTTGTTCCTGTTTTCACCACCCCAAAACCGCTTGTATTTACGTCCACGTATCTTAGCTGTTTGGCAAAAGAATAAGTAACAGGTTTATAGAAACTTAATTACTGGGGTCGATACCTTTCACTAAAAATTTTTCAAGATGATGCCCCAGCATGGCCGCATTCTAATGTCTGAGACAAATAAAAGATAATATATATATATATATATATATATATATATATATATATATATATATATATATATATATATATATATATATATATATATATATATATATACACACACACATACACACACATACACACACACACAGAGAAAGACAGATGGCAAGGGATGTACATATACACAAAAACACAAAATATATACATATATATGTGTACGCACATTTGTGCGTGTGTGTGTGTGTATGTGTGTGTGTGTACACAAAGACACATGCGTATATGCAGATATATCTATCCGCTTCTTTCGTCCCCTCTACTCCACTCCCTCACCCCTGCGCCTCTCTTCTCTCTTTTTTGATTATATACATACAATCAGAGATATGCAACGGCGACTGACGAAGATAATCATCAGGACGAATATCGTTTAATCTAATC
>NC_142937.1:24001413-24026413 GCF_046866305.1 Octopus bimaculoides
ACTACAGGCTTCCACACAAGGTCCGTCTACCTATTGTCCACTAGTTATTACTTTCTTCTTTTTTTTTCGGTACCAGGCGCCCTTACTTGCTTTTTCTTCTGCCATAGGCATCCTATATCGTAATAAATGCCCTGTGATATTAAATTTCTTTCCTCTATACTCAGTGAGCAGAGATCAATTTTGTTATCGATCATAGCGTTTTCAGTCATCAAACTTGTCAGGTCATGGAACTACTAAATATATTCACTGATTTGAAGTTTGGTATAAATGTAAAAATATCATGTTATGTACGGAAACTTCGCGAAAACTTCGAAATTCACAAAATCAAGTAATACATTCGAGCAATGATAAAAAAAAGAACTTTAATCAAAAGGCATATTGCTTTCTTTCCTTGGTTTTCTTAGCACCTCGACGCATACAGTACATAGAGTGTATATATATATGTACATACACACAGACACGGTTAAAGAGAGAGCTAGAGAGATTCATACAAAAACACGCACATGCATATGTTCATATATGTATGGCTACGTGCGTGCGAGCGTTTACGTATTTTTGTGTTTGTGCGCTTGCGTGTGTGTGTGTGTGTGTGTGTGTGTGTGTGTGTGCCCTACGCAAGCACATATCAAAGCACATTGAATTTACCTCACTAGAATCCATTAAGTGACATCAAAAGACTTTTGAAGTATTTTTTAGTAGTTCAAATCAATTCTACAATTGTATAAACACAAAGATGTGATGTACACACACACACACACATATGTATTTGCATATATACATATGTAGATAGATAGATAGAGAGAGAGAGAGAGAGAGAGAGAGAGAGAGGGGCGGATAGAAAGATAGACGGACAGTGGGAGGTTGTGTAGCATATGTATGTATGTATGTATGTATGTGTGTGTATATATATATATATATATATATATATATATATATATATAAACATACACACATACATACATACATACCTATACTGATATATATTTATATATACATATAGATAATATATATATGCATAATACATATACATCTATATATGCATATATATACATATATATGTACATCTATATACAAATACATATGCATATATATATATGTATACACAAAACCACACATGTATATATGTGTGTGTGTGTTCATGTGTGTATGTATGTATGTATGTATGTATGTATGTATAAAGACGCAGAAATAAATATATACATAGATTAATTGAAATACATATGAAATATTAATGAAATTCAAGTGTTATTGATTGCTTTTCATCACTCGTAATATTTTTATCCGCATGAAAGCAAAGTACTCTAAGGCCGAATAGTGTTTCGTTTTCTTTAAAAGATTTCAAATATTGATCTGTATGAATAAATTCAATAACTATTGTTGTTTTTGTTACTGACCAAACCAATTATCGACCCCTTGTGATGATAAAGGTCAATATTTACCGGCTTGAGCAATAATGCTATAAAAGACTTGTAGCCAATTAACGAGCTTCAAATTAATTCACTAATCTGCTAGAAATGGTACCTAAATCTTTCGGCTGTCTTAAGTGTAGACACGTTTGATGATGTATTCCTAGATGCATCATGCCTGAAAAGGAAAGCCTGATTGTTGGTCAGCAACGAACGTTGGTGTCTTTTAGTCAATGAGAGCGTCTTTTCTTGGTTTCTTGACATGCTCGAATTAGTAAAGAAACTCTCCTACAATCGTACTCTTTTACTCTTTTACTTGTTTCAGTCATTTGACTGCGGCTATGCTGGAGCACCGCCTTTAGTCGAGAAAATCGACCTCAGGACTTTTTCTTTGTAAGCCTAGTACTTATTCTTTCGGTCTCTTTTTGCCGAACCGCTAAGTTACGGGGACGTAAACACTCCAGCATCGGTTGTCAAGCGATGGTGGGGGCACAAACACAGACACACAAACACACACATATATATATCTATACATATATACGACGGGCTTCTTTCAGTTTCCGTCTACCAAATCCATTCACAAGGCTTTGGTCGGCCCGAGGCTATTGTAGAAGACACTTGCCCAAAGTGCCACGCAGTTGGACTGAACCCGGAACCATGTGGTTGGTAAGCAAGCTACTTACCACACAGCCACTTCTGCGCCTAATTATCTTCAACTCCAATCATTGGTGTCTTCTAGAAAACGAGACAGCCTATGTGTTGTTGCTTAACCCACTAGAAATAGCAACCAAATCTACCTAAAATCATATATTTTATTATTTTCAGTATCAAGCATTGGTGACTTCTAACCAACAAGAATGCCTATACGTGGTCTATTGACCTGCTAGATACAGCAAACAAATTCTCCTATAATAGTGTATTTTATTGTCTTAAGAACAAAGAAAACATTAAGCAATGTGATTGTCAATAAATATGTGGAAAGCTCACGATGGGAAACACTTTGAACAGCATTTTTTGTCAGTCGGTCAGTAGGAGCCGACCTGAGAATAAGGAAGAAAATCTTATCGAACTATACAATCTATGTCTCTCTAGTCTTAAATTAAATTAAATCAAGAAAGCAAATCCTAAGAGGAATCGGTGCTAAATTTCTTGGCACGAAGATATTTTAACGGAGCTTCTAATTCAGTGGTTCCCAACCTCTTCACAGTGGTTCTCAACAATGGTTCCCAACCATTTTATTTAGATGAGTTTTCTCACAGACCCCTTTTAATATGCTTACCCTTATGTGTGTATATATGAAATTCTGAATTTAGTTCACAGACCCCCAGTACTACCTTTGCAGACCACCAGGGGACAGCGGACACCAGGCTGGGAACCACTGTTCTAATCCAACAAAATATTCATTAATTTCAGTTTGGCTCCTGCTTATTTCAGAGCGATTTAATTCCTTTATTTACCAGCTTGAACAATAATGCTAAAAGAGACTTGTAACCAATTAGCGAGCTTCAAATAAATTCACTAATCTACTAGAAATGGTACCTAAATCTTTCCGCTTCGTAGAACTACGTAGAATCGGTTGTTCAGAAGTAAGTGTAATGCTCGAGACATGTTCCAGCAACAGAATTAAATGTCCTACAATTTATCTTACTGTTCACGATAGGTAAGATACTGAGTCAGTTTACCAACTTCTAAATACACACAACAAATCAGAGCTACCTTGTGCTAACTTGCGTGTCAGGAACTTTATCGCCCAGAAAATTAGATCAGGTTGCTTATATATATGAGATAATATATGATATAATTTTTTATATTGTTTTGGTTCGAAATACTATAAATACTATAAATCTAAAACTATATTCACGGCTTTCATAGGAAGATAAGATACGCATAACATATTTATAACATTAAATGTGTTGTATTGTGTATAATCTGTCTTGGTCTATTTTTGCTTCTGATATACTAATGGAACATTCAGTTTTTTTAGTGCTCTATCATTTGTACTATCATTTTTCACTTGTACTTCGAGTTTCGAGAATTGAAATTACGATATACTAATTGCTGATCACATATTTCATTAACAGTTAACTTTTTTTACTGCCTTAAGGGAAGATACGTTGAATAATGTAGTCCGAGATACGCAATTCTTGAAAAAAGAAAAATGATGCATTGGTCAACAACAGTGATTTGTGACTTCTAACTGGAGAACCTGCAAAAAATAAAGACAACAAAATATAATAAAATAGAAACACTTTCATAATATGTTTAACCCTTTTGTTTGAAATATTTTATACGAAATAGACTGATTCTTTCCAATCAATTTGAAAATAATGAAGCATTTAGTAACATTACTTTCATTATTAAAGAGGTGTGATCAGAACTTATAATTCAAATAATTTTTGAAACAGGAATTTCGTATTATTGAATCTGGGGTGGTTTTAGGTGGGTTGGAATCAAATTGTTAAATATCTTTATATACATAAAATGCATTATCTTATTCGCGTAAAGTTATATTTAACACATTCGAATGTATTCTGACGTGACCAAATCTTTCGTTGTGGAGATAGTACCAAGAAAATATACCCCCGTTTTGAGACTTGTGAAAACTCATATATTGTGTGAGGAGAAGGGGCTGTGTATGACGTCACTGGATCATAGGCTGCTTCCGTTTCAGCATTGTACCGTTTCGTCAGCTATGAGATCCAAGTCTCATTCAGATTCAGAACAAGTACAAAATTATCCTTATTTAAACAGCATACAAAATGTCTGCTGATGTAGGGAAAGATTGGTCAAATGATAGATTTGGTTTTCTTAATTGAAGAAGCAGAACGACATAGAAACGCGTGAGTCTTACAATCCAAAGATGTGATTCCCAGACACCTTCCCCACAAAGAAAGCAGAACTACGCAGTGACGTATGTGTCATACGCTCCAGTGACGTTACTTTGTATTTTGTATAATCAACATTAATATTATATCATGTACAATCTATTTTTAATCGGTTTTTGCTGGAAGGCAGTACTCATTCAGGAGCTGCTTCATTCAGTTCTATCAATATCCATTTAAAGTAACCTCAGACTACGAGTGATGGAAAATTTTTTGAAAAATGAAAGAATACTGCAAACAATTGAATGGTTGCCATTAGTATACCAGAATCTCTTAAATATCGGACAAAGTGTCTTGTAGTATTTAACTGCTTATTTTAGCAGTTTGAGCTCAAATTCTGCAGCGTCCGACTTAGCCTTTAACCCTTCATGAGTCGATACATCAAACTCCGAAGAAGTAACAAGGTCGATTAAATTGACTGTTCGATACACTAAAAACTATGACCTCCTGTCTATGTTAGAAATCATTATCTCCAAACAACTACAATATATCGCTAGACTACAACATATCAACCCGACTGATTGGAGACAGATATTGCATAGAATCGATGAAAATATGAAATATTGAATTTTGCATTCCCTCCCCCCGATATATATATATATATATATATTTACATGCATATTTATGTGTGCAAACATTCACATGCATATACTGATGTAATATACTTCTGTAATATATGTTTCTTTTCCTACAATCTATCAGCAAATAAAATACGTTAAAGAAAACTATTGGCAATGAGAACAGATTTTGCAAACATTATCATAAAAACTGCCTTCCTATAACAGTTGCTCATATCTTTACGATCTGATGTAAAGTAATTATATCGTCGGACAGGCGGCAGACATGATAATCTTTATAAGAAAAATAGAAACTGAATTTTCTCCCTGTTGCAAATTTACCAGTGTGTTGCAAATACGCATTGCCAATTGTAATCATTTAAAATTTGGACTAATAAATGCCTGGCATGCCCTTTCTACATAGTCTACATTTGCTTCTTAAAATTTTCTCGCTCTCTATCTATCTATCTGTCTGTCTATCTATCTATCTATCTATCTATCTATCTATCTATCTATCTATTTATCTATCTATCTATCTATCTATTTATCTATCTATCTATCTATCTACGTACACGCACACACAAACGTATACACACACATACACACACACCTTCTTTTTGCGGACAGTCGCTCGACTTAGAAAAGAAGTGGTATACGCACAGTTTACTATTCAGTATTACCGCAGCTGTCTGACGAAACTCTGAGTAACATTTTGGCTTTAATAAACAGTGTATTACACTACCTTTGGTATTTGAGTACTATTTTTCCCACCTTGTTTTGCATCTATTATATATATAATAGCTTTGTTTTAGCTGAGGCAGTCTCTCGCCATTAGAGTGCATAGAGCCTCAAGCAAGTTACAACTCGTAACTCACTTCAAGACGCTCTACAGCTTCAAGCGAAACTAGCGAAAGAGTGTGACAAGAGACTAACTCGAAGAAAGTCGAAGATATCAATAATCTCTATAATCTCCATTACAGTGTTGTATATTCTTTCTTACTGCGGTTGACACTAAATCTGTATATGTGTCAATGTATTATATCAATGATAAATCAGTGATACGAAATGATCAGAAAAATGTAATCAAATACACCGGCAGACCTACACTACAAGAAAAGAAAATCATGAACAGTTCGCTTTTATATTGGTGCAATGTAGTATCTTAAACAAAGCTAACTATTAGCAGCAAATCATTAATCTACAATCTGATATATTGCAGTCTGCATTAGATTAAGTTTGGTTTCAACGCATATAATCGTTATTTTTAACTTTCGAGTATTTTTAACTTTCTAATCCACTGAAGAATAAGTATGCGCTCTGCAGTTCATATACAACTCATATTTCTGTATCTTAGTCTTCATTGTATAGTTTGTGATAATCGCTTGCAGTTGTTGATTATCATTTTACTGTCTTTGATTAGACACTATAAAGAAAATTATTTTAAAGCAAGTTATTCAACATATATTTTCCCCAGTATTTGTTGTAATGGAATAACTGATGAGTTGATACTGCTGAATATTCATAGTTGCATCATGAATAATCTAATAAACAATAACTTAATCACTTACTCTATTCTCTCAAATAGTTTAATTGAAACAGTCAACATTTCTTCCTCATAATTTCATCGTTAAACGCCACCAATTCCGTTCTATATTTAAGAGATAAGGAATAATGTACTCCAATTTTTAAAAAAATATTACATTCTTTGATGTTATATATACACATATATATATGTGTGTGTGTGTATGTGTGTATCTTCAGTAACGTACAGACCATATGCTCTATGTGTGGTGGAGTGAGGTAGGAAGGGAACCATATAAGGAAAGAGAAAGATTGAGATAGAGAAACAGAGAGACTGACAAAAATTTGATGATTTTACTATTAAGAGGATTTAAAGCACTGGCAGTCTTGTTCGTTCGTGTCTGCATTAAAAGGGTTAGAAAATTGTCATGAAAATACTGTGGGTACAAAGTAACAAACAAGAGCTTATGAAAAGCTGTGACACATTGTAAGACAAGCCAGCCAGTGGCTGTCAGATAGGTGTTAATGCGGTCATTTGCAGTTTGAAAAAAAAAACAGTGAATGGAAAGGGGATTTATATTTTGAAGAACATTAGGGATACAAGGTCGACAAAATATACTTTATGGCATTTAGGTATGACTCACCTCTGCAGTGCATAGCTGGTGAGTCAGCTACAGATTATAGCTACCTAATGTGTATGCATGTTTGTGATTGTCTGTGTAATTTAATTGGAGGTTCTCTGTATGTGTTTTCGTGTTTATGTCCGTGTGTGAATGTGTGTTATTGTGTGCGTGTGAATGTGTTTGCGTATGTGCTTTTTTTAATTTTTGCGTGTGTGGTGTATGTGTGTTTGTCTGTGTGTCTAACTATAGAGATGAGTGCGTTTCTGCATATGCAAAAGGTGTTTGTTTTCTAGCCTATGTAGCCTGTATGTTTGTGCAGTTTTTTTTTAATGCGGATTTCTATGATTTTTAGGTGCGTGCGTACGCACCCGTCTTTATTGTGTACGTGTGCATGTGCGAGTGCGTGTGTGTGTTTATATGTTTATGTGTGTGTTTGTGTGCGTGAGTGTATCTCAGCGTTTACGTGTTTTCCTGTTTTAAATTTTTTGTATTTGTATGCGTGTATGTGCGTGTGTATATGCGTTTGTGCGTTTGCGCGTGTGCGTGCATGTGTGTGCGTATGAATGCATGTGTATATGTTTCTATATCCATGTTCTGCTAGTTCGTATTTATATGCGTGCATGTGCGTTTGCGTACGCGTATGCACATATGTGCGCAAGGCATGTGCATATGCATGCGAATGTATGCGTGTGTGTGAATTTGTGCTTTTTTGTGTGTATGGGTGTGCGCAATCATATTTGGGTGTGATTAAATTCAGATTCCTCCTTGTCTTTATATGTCTATCTGCATTTATCTGTTATTTCTTTTCGTGTCTCTCCATGTGCGTTTGTGTATGTATCTTATTTCTTTATTGTCCACAAGGGGCTAAACATAGAGGGGACAAACAAGGACAGACAAAGGGATTAAGTCGATTACATCGACCCCAGTGCGTAACTGGTACTTAATTTATCGACCCCAAAAGGATGAAAGGCAAAATCGTCCTCGGCGGAATTTGAACTCAGAACGTAACGGCAGACGAAATACCGCTAAGCATTTCGCCCGGCGTGCAAACGTTTCTGCCAGCTCGCCGTTTGTGTATGTAGCTGCGAGTGTCTGGGTGTATATACATGTACAAGTGTATAGGAGCATGCGTTCATATTTAAGAACGTGTTTGCGTGTGTGTGTGAGAGAGAGACGTGTCTGTGTATGTGTTTTGTAGTTTTTGGTTTTCTTTATTACTTGGTTCAGTCATTTGACTGCAGCCATGCTGGAGCACAACCTTAAAGGGTGTTAGTCGAACAAATCGACCCCAGGACTTATTCTATCGGTTTCTTATGCCGAACCGCTAAGTTACGGAGACATAAACACACCAACAACAGTTGTCAAGCGATGGCGAGTGGGGGACAAACACAAACACACAAGAGCCCGCCATATATATATATATATATATATATATATATATAGATAGATAGATAGATATGGCGGGCTCTTTCCAGTTTCCTTATACCAAATCCACTTTGGTTGGCCCGAAGCTATAGTAGAAGACACTTGCCCAAGCTGGCACGCAGTGAGACTGAACCCGGAACCATGTGGTTGGGAAGCAAGCTTCTTACCACACAGCCACTCCTGCGCCTGACCGTTTCCCTCGTTTCTTAGGTTACTTGTAGTTGTATGCGTTCATGTGCATTTCTGTATGCGTTTGAATGCGAGCATATGTGCGTGCATATGCGTATGTGCGCGTTTGTATACGTCCACCTTTTAACGTGCTGTAGCATGGGCGTGTTTTTTTTAATACACTTAGTCTACTTGGTGCGTATGTATTCGTAAAAGTTTAGATACATAAATAACATAGGTGTTTAACCATGTTTTCCATCGCACACGTTGTGTTCTCTATAATGTATCTGTATGTATGTGCGTGCGTGCGTTCACGCTGGTACTATGTGGCTGCGTCTGTATGGCTTATGTTTCTCATGTGATTTTCATTTATACAATTCATTATACATGTTTGTCTCTCGTCGAATAGCTCACTTGTCAGAGTGTATGCTCATATATCGAAATATATATATATATACATATACAAACTGTGTGTGATGCACGAGGGCACACAGACGCACCCTAGATATGCACCTATACATACAGGTGGATGTCGGTATGCACATACCTGTACGTATATATGCATATACTCATTTACTATATATATATATATATATATATATATATATATATATATATATGCCCATGTCAGTACGTGAGTGTAAAATTTCATATGATTAAGAAAGCTTGTGACTATAAACACACGCCTTTCCCTAACCAATTACATACTAATACAATTTAGTTGTAAGCATTGAATGTTTATATATATATATATATATATATATATATGTGTGTGTGTGTGTGTGTGTGTGTGTGTGTGTGTGTGTGTGTGTGTGTGTGTGTGAGTGTGTGTGTGTGTGTGTGTATTCTTTATATATATATATATATATATATATATATATACATACAATTTTAAACACACACATATACATATATATATATATGTGTATATATATATATATTTCTCTATATCTATTTCTCAGTCTTTCTCTCTCTCTCTCTCTCTCTCTCTCTCTCTCTCTCCCTCTCTCTCTTTATATATATATATATATATATATATATATATATATATATATATATATATATATATATTTATTGCCCACAGGAGGTTAAACATAACAGGGACTAACAAGGTCAGACAAACGGATTAAGTCGATTACATTGACTCCAGTGCATAACTGGTAATTATTTAATATGTATATATGTATGTATATAGGCTGTGTGGTAAGAAGCTTGCTTCCCAGTCACATATCTCTTGGTTCAGTCCTACTGCGTGGTACCTTGGGCATGTGTCTTCTGCTGTAGCTTCGGGATTCGATAGCCGGATACTGAAAGCAGCCAGTCGTACACACACACACACACACACACATATTTATAAAGATGTGTGTATATGTGTGTGTGTTTGTCCCTACCGCCACCAACATCACTTGACAACCGATGTTGGTGTGTTTACGTGCCCATAATTAGCGGTTCAACAAAAGATACCGAAATAATATGTACCAGGCTTATAAAGAATAAGTCCTGGGGTCGATTTCTTCGACTAAAACCCTTATATGCGGTGCTCCATCATGACCGCAGTCAAATAACTGAAAAGTGTAAAAAAAAATAAAAGAATATACATGTCTGTGTGTATGTGTACAACTATCTATATATATACGTATATGTGTTGGGAGATGCATATAGTTCTGTGTGTATGGCTGTACCTTTGATTGTGTTGATAATGAGAATGATATGGCTAGATGTATAGATAGATCTATAAGCCAATAGGTCGGCAAGCTGGTAGAAAGGTAGGCATGTAGGTAAGTAAGAGAAATAGAGGAAAGGGGGAAAAAAGAGGGAGAAAGCAGAACAAAAGCAGTGAATATGCAAATATATTTTCTGTGCTTGGCGGAATAGTTTGTACTGGTTTTAAAGAAAGGTCTACAGCAGTCAGATTATGAGAATTTTTTTATTTTTATTTTTCTCCCCTTTTAAACTACTTTTCGCACTTGTTTCCCTTCAACTTCATTTGCAGAAAACGCGTAACTCTTACACATGTACGCATGCTGAGATATATTCACATGAATACAAAGTTGCCTGTAAACATATACATATCCAAAAAAAAAAAAAAAAAGAAACACACACTAAAATACTAGAAAACGTTAAGTAAGAATAAAAAAATAACCTGTAAAAATATACCAAATATATGTATTACGAATTATTTTGGGTTTTAAATAGCGGAACCCCTTGAATATTGTTCTGATTCACGTATCCTAAAGGCAAATATTAAAATATTCGAACTATTTGTCTGTATATTTTATTTTATCATGAGAACATTTTAGAACATTTATTTGTTTTATCTTTTATATATACGTACATACATATATATATATATATATATATATATATATATATATATATATATATATATATATATATATATACATGCATACATATGTGTGTATGTATGTATCTCATATATATGTAATATATATATATATATATATATATATATATATATATATATATATATATATATATATATATATATATATATACATATATATATATATGTATATATATATATATATATATATATATATATATATATATATATATATATATATATATATATATATATATATATATATATATATATATCCATGTGTGTGTGTGCATGCGTGTATGCATATGTGTGTGTTTGCATATATATATATATATATATATATATATATATATATTCTGCTTATTTATTCATGGTTATTTTGAAACTATTTCATGAAAATCTTTTAAAATTTTTTGTTTTTGTTTTTGTAAACAAAAATAAAGGAAGGAGGTCGCCCGTTCCTCTTGGATATTACTTCAATCTTTTTGATCCAATTAAATATTAGCACTCCTTCGTATTTACATGGTTTTAATTGATGAATGCATATACAAATGAGATCTTTTTAAAAGAAAGTCACAAAATGTCGAAGTTTTGGGATGTATAATAGAGAGAGAGAAAAAAAAAATAGAGATGAAAATAACGTGATGAGTAATACCAAATTTCTACGAAAATATATATAATAGAGCCTGGGATATATGGTAATTACGTGGGATTTCTTTATCTTATTAAATGCAGTAGGAAATAATATATTAATAAAAAAAATATCCAGATTGGAAAGCTGTTGTTACTTTAGTCTCTTTACTTTTTTTTTTCCTTATCCCACTTCTCTCTCGCTCGTTTACATGTGTGTGTGTGTGTGTGTGTGTGTGTGTGTAATCCATTTTTTCGGGATTAGTCAGAGCTAGAAAGGCGGCAGTTATGAAACTTTTATCCTGGAGCTGCCAAGAGTATGAGTGAAAGGGACGGAGTTAACTAGAAACCGTAGACCTAATCTGAATGCTTCCAAGAGATTTTTCTTCAAAAAGGTAACTGAGGATAATGTAGAAGGAGGTTTTGAACCGGGGTTCAAGTTAGTCGTAATTTAGCAGACCCGTGGTCAAAGTACCAAGTGGTCAATGGCTAGACTAATAAAGCAAAGTGTATGTAGAAAGACAATGATGAGTTAAGCGTTAACTGGAAAAATTAGATGATGCAGCAGTTACACTAGACTGTTGCAAGAATATAAATACAAAATCGACCTCGGCGGAATTTGAACTCAGAACGTAAAGACGGACGAAATGCCGCAAAGCATCTTACCCTGAGTGCTGACGGTTCTGCCACCTGGCTGCCTTCGAGGACATAAGATATTAATATATAAAACAGTTGCTTGAGACCATATCTTGTTATCTCATATACTCACTCACACATATATAGTACACACACACACACAAACACACACACACACACACTCACACACACATATATATATATATATATATATATATATATATATATGCACATATGCACACACATAGATTGAGAGGGAGATGTGTGTGAGTATGCGAATACATAAACACGCATGCGCACTTGCACGTGTATAATACATCAATATGAGCGGAAATGAAAAAATTATATCGCATTTTCATGTCGCAAGAAGAGACAAAGGGCGATGGACAAAAGTAACAGCTGCAAGTGAAATGTTTGCCTGCATGCGCATGCGTACAGATTTTCGAAAGGTTTCTAGGCACAGTGGGTGTTAAGAAAGCTTGAATGTATGAAATTAAGAGTGAAGGATACAACTGAAAGAAAAAGGTATTTGTTTATAAGGCATCTGTGAGACAGGCTAGAAATAAAGTGGTAGTTATACTGTAAGAAAGAGAAAGGGTGAATCGTAGATGCATTAAGTGGGATATGTCGATATGCAAATGCGCACGTGACTGTATGGTGAGAAGTTCTCTTCCTAACAGTATGGCTCCGGGTTTAGTCCCTCCTCGTGATACCTTGGGCATGTATATTCTTCCATACCCTCGAGCCTGCTAAAGCCTTGTGAGTGAATGTGGTAGGAAGGAACTGCCGTATATGTATGTATATATGTGTGTGTGCATATATATATATATATATATATATATATATATATATATATATATGTGTGTGTGTGTGTGTGTGTGTGTGTGTGTGTGTGTGTGTGTGTGTATAAATATAATTTAGAGAAGAACCACAAACATTTTAACATTTTGAGACCATTGGCACCATTGGTTCCTCGACCACAGCTTTTTGCAATCGAATTTGGAAGTATAATTCACCCTTAAGGAAACTACACGGTGGTGTAGAGTGTCTATTGCTAAGGAAATCATTAACAGTTCTCCGTTGCAATACTTACCATTCTATCCGCGAAAGGCAGATGAGTTTAGCTCTTCAAAAAAGTTAGTGGATTTTGTATATTTTTTGCTATTTTGGCTCTGAGTAAGTATTTTGGAGAAATATATACTATTTTTTTCTGATGTAAGCGTAACAATTCCCTGCAATCATCTCGTTGTTAGATCGTTACTTTTGTATATAGATTTATCTATGGCTGAATATAATTGAAATCTTTATTTCTTCTTGTGTTATCCACTTTGATTTTACTTGTTCGTTATTTGAGACCAGACAGGTTGCCTAAAACAAACAGACGACTGTCAAGTATATATGATCGAGCTAGTTACATGGACGGATGTTTGTTTCCACATTTGAGTTGCATAGCAATTCACGCTTTTAGTAACATGGCTGGTTTCTGATAAAATAACGTCATCTGAACAAACATTGGAAGACATTCAGTTTCTATAGAAACATCATCCAAACACAACACAAGCAATAATACATTGAGCTACACCAGAATAATAGATATTGAAGTAAACTTAACCACATCGGAAGTGTTGATTCATTTCAGCATTAACACATATTGGAAAAATAGCGAACATACAGAAGAGGATTTTTCGGACTCTGACAAAATATAGCAGAAATGCAAGTCTCTTCTCTCTCTCTTCGTCACTCTAGCGCATGCTCTCTTTCTGTATATATATATATATATATATATATATATATACACACACACACACTCGCGCGTGTACACACGCGCGCACAGACACCTCTCTAGACGTACATATATGGAAATCAACACGCGATAGATTATGAAAATGTCCTATACCCAGTGAGTCCGTGCAAAGGTCCTAAGAGTCCAAGTGTGTACATGTGTTTGGGCGAGAAGGTGGAGGTGGCTAGTCAATTTCATCAAACGTAAAACTCAACTGGTACTTATGTCATCGATTAAAAAAGGGGGGAAATTTTAACTCAGAAGGTAACGCAGAAAGAAATGCCGCTAAACATTTTGTTCGCCGAACTAACGATTTTGCGAGCTCACCTTCATATATATATATATGCGTGCTGCGCGTATGTGCATATATGAGGGGGCGCTCAAAAGTTCCTGGCTTTAAGGGTATCACAAAAGGCCCGGTTGGAGTCCCAACTTTCCGAGTTCATTTACAAAGTTTAGAAAACCTGAGGGACAGCTGCTGTAAGTGCGTGGATCTGAGAGGGAAATATGTTGAATAAAATCACCATAACTGATCCCTCTGTAATTTCTTTTACCCGAAGCTAGGAACTATATATGTATGTACTTATGTAGGTATATATACGTTTGTATATATATGTATATATATATATATATATATAATTGTTAAAGAGGACAACAAACGTTCAGGCAAGGCAAACATCGTATGCAATATTATTATTGGAAAAAATAACCTTGGAGCCCTAGTAATCCGTTACAGCGCATATCTAGCGTACCCAATCGTTCAGATCACCTATGAATTAAACCCCCATAATTTGCATAAGTATATATAAATGTATATATATATATATATATATACGCACTCACACACACACACACACGCATACGCACATACATTCATACACATATGCACATGCACATACACATGCATACATACATACATACATACTTATGTACTAAATTATTGTCCAGTAAACATTTGCTTAGTAGAACAACAAATTAAGCGGTATTCATCTCATTCAACACCACTGTTTTACCTTAGTCTATTGCTCAGTGTATTCATCGACCGGATCTGAAAATTATTAGTTTTATTGGTTTCCGATTTTGGTACAGCACCAGCAATTCTGGGGGAAGGGCAAGTCGATTACGTCGACCCCAGTATTCGACTGCTGCTTCTCTTATCGACTCCGAAATAATGAAAGGCATTTTAATGATTATCCGGCAAGCTTATGATTCTGTTAGGTCGCCGCCTAAAGTTATCACTTTTGTTGTATTTTAAATATAATACTTCATGTCTACATACATAAAATAATTTTAAGAACAGAGAATTGTCCAAATTTGGCAAGTCAATAAGGAAAAGAAGTGTCTGATGGTCCTGAGAAAGTACATAGCTATGGTTACGTGTTTCTGCCTCAAAAGGATCATCAGCGCAACAGTTGCTGATATATGCATTTACACTCAAATCTCCTCACACTTACACACAAACACACTTATATTGATGTTTTCAGAAATATAGCGGGAGACGAGAAGAGAAAAGGAATTTTAATAACAAACTAATGTGATTAATCTATTGTTCACTATTCTAATGACGGAAAATATTTAAAAGACAACGTTGAAGTTATTACAAAAATTACAAAAATAATTATAGGCGGAGGTATAGCTGGGCAGTTAGGAAGCTCGTATCTTTTAGCGTTGGCCATAATTTCTATAGAAACTCTATAGAGATAATTTTAAAATGTGATTGAATAGCACTGCTAACATATGTAGATGGGGAAAGATAATTGACTAAAGAAGCTTTTAATATATTTGCTAGTATAATATGATTGCATAGAAAAATATGGTGTCCCTACAGCAATTAATAACACACACACACCTACCCAAATATATGTATATATGCGTGTGTGGGGGGTATATAAGAGAGACCGACAAAATAAGCACTGGGGTCGATTTCTTCGAATAAAAATCCTTTAACGTGGTGCTCCAGTATAAAGAGTAAAAGAATTTTAAAAAACTACACACACACACACACACACACACACACACACACACATATATATATATATATATATATATATACATATAAGATCTCTGGCACATGCCACACCTTTTGGAAAGTACAGAGTTTCACTTTAAACAAAGTGAATTATTTAAGATTAAATCACATTTCACCTGTGCCTCGGAAAACTTAATCTATGCCATTACCTGCTTAGGGTGCGGTAATCAATATATTGGCCAAACAGGAATATCACTCCGTCGAAGAAACACTCTTCACAAACAACAAATCCGCCAACCACGATACAGACAGATACAGGTCAGTGAACACATAGAAAGGTGTGCTAGGAACCTTAATCCAGACTTCCTAATTTTCCCCTTCTATCAATGTTCACAGAACACCTCAGTACAACAAAGAATGAACAAAGAAGCAACTTTCATCAATAAATTCCACCCAAAACTTAACATGAAAACATAACATAATATAGAACACTACTAACCTTACCATTAATGCCACTAACTCCCATACATCCCATACACCGTTCATATTACAGAATTATATCTACCTTAACTGCACCACATCCAGAACTACTTACCTCGTTTACA
The DNA here is from genome assembly GCF_046866305.1 of Octopus bimaculoides. Classification (NCBI taxonomy): domain Eukaryota; kingdom Metazoa; phylum Mollusca; class Cephalopoda; order Octopoda; family Octopodidae; genus Octopus; species Octopus bimaculoides. Next base: position 24,017,963 of record NC_142937.1, read on the forward strand.
CATAATCTTTTTACTCAGGGACTAGTAGATCCAACACCGTTTGGTAGTCGGTGCACATTCAAAGCCTGTGAACAGTAATTGACGAAACCGATATAACTCTGAATCCCTTTAACAATTCATAATAATGACTTTTATTCCTTTCAATTCTACCTCAGTTCATCTAATTCTATACATGAATCGTTACTTTTCATTAAAATGCCTTTTTTTTATTTATTTATTTATTCTTTTGCTATCCAATGTGCATTTTCGCACTTTTTCTCCTTATTTTCCCCATATCTCTTCCACTTGTAGCTTCTATTTTCTTTTTGAAACATTTTTTATTACTCACACACACACACACACATATGTATATATATATATATTACCTAGATGTATGTATGTCATTATTTAGTCTTATTTCAAGATTTTTTACCCAATAGAGAAAGAACCGGTTTCTAAACTAGATCCAAGCTCCTTCACTGCATGCTCCAGCATGGCCACAGTCAAATGACTGAATCAAATAAAAGAATAAAACATCAACAGTCTATGTTTGTATGTATGTATGTATGTATGTATGTATGTATGTATGTATGCATACGTGCAAATTTGTATGTTTTGTTTTATGTATGCCTTCTTATGCATATACTTGCATATCTAGATTTGCTCATATATAATTAAACTTCTGGAAAGTTTTACAGATTTTTACAATTCCACTAATGACTTGAATCTGTAATCTTTGAATCAGCTTTCTCCTTTCTGGTATTGAGAAGCCTAATTTCTCAAAATTTGTGTTTACATAGTTTGTTACTTGTAATATTACCTGAACTTGTGATATGTATGTATGTATGTATGTATGTATGTATGTACGTATGTATGTATGTACGTATGTATGTATGTATGTATGTACGTATGTCTGTCTGTATTTACGTACGTACGTCTGTATGTATGCATTATGTATATACACAAAGACTTATCTATAGCTCTATAGTTTTTGTTTCTTTTCCTGAGAATAAATATGAATATCATTATGTTAAGCGAATTCTGCCCTTTAGAATTTTGACCTGCTATAAATTCGGTTCCATCCATACCAAGTCCCATATTATTTTAAAATTTAGGTGGAAAAGTAGCACACGTCTAATAAATTTGATCAAAATATTTATATTCAATAAATATTCAATAGCATTCTAAAGTTCATTCACTCTAGTTTCAAGTGTTTAACTGTTAACGTCTTTCGGTACTCAAGAGGTTTAAAAAACATTTTTGGTAATTTAACCAGACATAAAGTAAATTGTGTCCGGTTCAGGCGAACTGAGAATAAGTTTAAATGTGTTCATATCTGAATTAAAATTCGACCTCGTTCTCAGCTCTTCTTTATATTAGTTTTAGTTGTCAGTAATATTATACGAATATTATTTATGAAAAAATTTAAAAAATCATTTCTTGAACTGTCAACCTTAGTGATTTACGTAAATCGAATTTCTGTGTTTGTGTTTAGAGAAATATGTTTGTGTCAGCAATATTTATATTTAGACAGTAAAGTATTTTTTAATATCTAACTACTTACACATGAATCTTAAAGAGTCATCACATTATGCATTACTTAAACTGTCTAATCTTCAGCAATCTTCACAAATTCTGTGAACGGCAGCATTGCAACAGTAATGCAAGTGTCAGAGAGAGATCATTCCTTACAGGCAAACGACTGCTATACAACACTCAACATGAACCTGATGCACAAATATAGTTAAAATTCACATGAAAATATTGCCATCTGCGTTTATACAATAAAAAATCAACAAGAGAAGCATCAGTTGTTTTAAAACTACACCTCTATCTCTATATAGATGTATTTAAATTAAGCTGATAACAGCGAGAAACATTTGACAAATATAGAGAGCTCAAACAGTAAGGCAGAAGCATGATAAATGTTAATGGAGTATATTTCAAATAAAATTTTAAATTTTAAATTGTTAATTAAACTTACTCATTAGCTTAAACGTTCAGAAGATACCAAATTCGCATCAATTTGCAAAATGAAGACAAATGAGTAAAATACTTTGGCTATTTCACTTGTGCTTCTTCAAGTCTTAATTCGAAAATTTTCATTTTCTTTTTTGAGAACCAAGTTAAACGCATTCAAAATTAGGCTTAAGTTTGTGTTTACATTTATGTTTTACCTGTTGAGTTTGAAATAAGAGACAAAGCTCATGATCCTTGCAGTGGTAAATTGGGCGTCTTCTTCTATTCCCACGTGCTGAGCAAAGCCTTGCGAGTGGATTTTACAGAGAGAAACTGAAATAAATCTGTCGTATGTGTGTCTGCGTCTGTGTATGTATGTGTGTTGTGTGTATGTCCCACCCCTATCGGCGACCGGTGATTGTTTATCTACGTCCTCATAACTTAGCGGTTCGGCAAAAGAAACCGGTACCTTAAGAACCAGGCTTTACAATAATATGTACTGAAGTCGATGTGTTCGACTAAAATGCTTCATTGCTTTTTTTGTTTTTGTTTTTGATATTTGAGGTTGTCTTTTATACATTAAATAGTGTTCTTGATTTTCTTAATAACTCTAGTTGCCAATAGAGGGCGCTCCACTACAAATACAAATGCAACAACTGCAAGACTGTTACTACAACTATTAATTCTACTGTTAACGCTCCACCTCCTCCTCCTCTAACTACTACTACTACTACTACTACTACTACTACTACTACTACTACTACTACTACTACTACTAATAATAATAATAATAATAATAATAATAATAATAATAGAATGCACCACACTAAGGCAGATATAGAACGTCTTTATCTGCCAAGAAAAGAGGGAGGCCGAGGACTTCTACAGCTGGCATTATCAATGAAGGTAGCCACAATTGGCCTAGACACCTATCTGAAAAACTCTGAGGACTGGATGCTAAAACTTGTCTTAAAACATGAAAGCAAGAAAGCATTTTACTCAGTAACAAAACAGGCAAAGGACTATATAAGTGAATTCCAATTGCAACAAATTCAAGAATTAGACGAACTAGAAACACCTGCAGAAAAAGCTAAGAACTTGAAAACCCGTGCAAAAATTGCTGCCTTAGATATTATGACTGAAAAATGGCATGGAAAACCTCTCAATGGCAAATACCCAAAGAGAGCGAATAATGCAGATATTGACAAAGCCCTTACCCACCAATGGTTAATGGCCTCTGGCTTGAAATCAGAAACAGAGGGGTTTATCATAGCAGCCCAAGATCAATGCCTACCTACAAAGAACTACCAGGCCAACATATTAAAGTACGGCAGCTCCCCATTATGTCGTATATGCCAACAACAAAATGAGACCATCGATCATGTTGTCTCCATGTGCAGTCTGCTTGCGCCTACAGAGTATCTCAACAGGCATGATAGAGCTGCACAATATATTCACTGGGTAATATGCAAAAACCTGAACTTGCCCCATGATAAAAACTGGTGGGAACACAAACCACCCCCAGTACTTAAAAATGATCACATTGCACTCCTCTGGAACTTCACCATTCAAACTGACAGAAAGATAGACGCAAATAGGCCAGACATCATACTGAAAGACTTCAGACAAAAATCATGCCTCCTCATTGATATGACTGTCCCAATCGATATAAACGTATCTGCCAAGACCTACCAAAAACTGAGCAAATATAAAAATCTTGAAATAGAAATTAGCAAAAGGTGGAATCTGAAGACGAAAACAATACCTATTGTCATAGGTGCCCTGGGAATGACAGCGAAACGGGCTGATTACTACCTAGCTCAGATACCAGGAAACCCCAAAATGGCTGAAGTTCAAAAGATAGTGCTCATGGGAACTGCCCATATCCTACGTAAAATACTGTCTATGTGATCTCAAATTTTAAAGCAAACACATAATTTTCTTATGGTTTCTTAAACATTCACTTGAACAAAACTGTACAAATCCAAATATATGGTACCCTAGGCATAACACCTACATGAACTTCTAACTTGTTGTCTCTTGAGGTCTCTGGGTGAGACTTGGATCCAACTTGTACAAATGCAAAACAAAAGTCAAACATAAAATAATAATAATAATAATAATAATAATAATAATAATAATAATAATAATAATAATAATAATAATAATAATAATAATAATAATAATAACAATAATAATAATGATGATAATAATAATAATAGTAATAATGATAAAGGAATGTGGGAGAGGTTTAATATCATTAGAAAAGTCACAGTAGGATATAGAGAAACCGAAAGTCAAATGTAGTTAAAAAGCAAAAGCCAAACGATGTTTAGAAAAATCAGAAAAAAAATAAAGAAAGAGTACCTGACAGACAAGGGAAGGCTTTCATGGTAGATTCTCAAAGATAACTGCAAGGAATAGTAGTAGTGAGACATGGTTATGGTTACAGAAAGGGAGACTGAAAAAGGAGACAGAAAGTTTGTCAGTAGCAGCACAAGATCAAACATTGAGGACTATTTGGATAAAAGCCAAGATAGAAAAAACAAAATCAAACAAACAGGAAGATACGCAATGTGGGTTATGTAACTCAAGAGAGGAAAATATTACTGATATAGTAAGCGAATATAGCCTGCTAGCGCAAAAAGAATACAAGAAAAGCATGAGAACATAGGGAGAGTAATCCACTAGAAGTTATGTAGAAATCTAAGATTTAACCAGACAAATAAATAGTATGAACATGAACCGACTAAAGTACTGGAAAGTAAGAAATATAAGATAATATGGGACTTTAATATTTAATGAAATCTTCGTAGGGTTCTTGAAGCATGACCAGTAAACAAGTGTCACCTTAGTTTGCTGGATGTGGACAGCTGTCAGTCTCCATTATAACCAGCAAAATAAGCTGTGAGGTTTCATATAATAATGATAATAATCATTTCTACAAAAGGCACAAGGCCTGCAATTTTAGAGGAGGGGGCAAGTCGATGACGCCGACCCCAGTGATCAATTGGTACTCATTTTATTGACCCCGTGAAAGAAAATGCAAAGTTGACCTCGGTGGAAATGTCACTAATCTTTTTATCTGACATTGCGACGATTCTGCTAGCTCGTCGCACCTATAATCGTTTCAACTAAAGGCACAAGGCCTAAAATTTAGAGGGAGTGGACTAGTCGATTACATAAACACCAGTGTTTCACTGGTACTTAATTTATCGATCGTGAAAGTGTCAAAGGCAAAGTCTACCTAGGCGGAATTTGAACTAAGAACGTATCGACGGGCGAAATACCGCGTGCTAACGATTCTGCCAGCTCACCTCCTTTTCGTCGCCCTAATAATAATAATAATAATAATAATAATAATAATAATAATAATAACAATCCCTTCTATAATAGACGTAAGGCCTGGTATTTTCGAGCAGGAGGCTATTCGATTACATTGACCACAATCTTCGACCCCCAAAGGATGAAAGACAAAGTCGACCTCGGCGGAATTCGAACTCAGGATGCGTAAACAGACGAAATGCCGCTAACGCACGTTGCCTGACGTACTAAAGCTTCTACTAGCTAGCCGAATTAATGATAATGTATTAATTCTTTTCGACTCTGGACACAAGGACCGTAACTTTTGGGGAGGAGGCCAGTCGATTAGATCAACCGCGGTATGCAACTGGTACTTACCTTATCGACCCCGAAAGGGAGAAAAGCAAAATCGACCTCGGCGGAATTTGAACTCAGAACATAAAGACAAACGAAATGCCGCTAAGTATTTCACCCGGCATGCTAGCGTTTCTGCCATCTTGCCGCCTTAATGATAATCTTTTCTACACTAGGCACAAGGCCCAAAATATTTGGGGAGGGGTCCAGTCGATTAGATCGACCTCGGTACGCAACTGGTACTTAACTTATCGACCCCGAAAAGATGAAAGGCAAAGTCGACCTCGTCGGAATTTGAGCCCAGAACATAAAGACAGACGAAATGCCGCTAAGCGTTTCACCAGGCGTGCTAACGTTTCTGCCTGTATTAATTGCTCAAGCTATTATTACTGTTCTTGTTGTTCTTGCTGCTGTTGTTAAGTCTAGAAGTCATGCTCAGCTTCGTATCTAAGGATTTGCACTGAATATCGCCTCTTTTAACTTGAAGGAGTTTAGATATTTCAGAAATTTTTGTATAATAGAATAGAATATACGTCCAACCGAGTCTTGCTGAGTTTATTTTGAATGTAAGATTCTCCTTTAGAGGAATCTGCATTCTTAATTAATTTTGAATTTGTACTGGGTGAACTTTTGACAAAAAGAAAAATGAATTTTATTTATTTAATAATAATGTTCGAGAAAGAAACACAAAATAGAGAATAAAGAAGAGAGAACGCAAGATGTAAAGGAAACGAGGAGGAAGCGAAATCGTGGGATGAAAGAGACATCGTTGCTCGTTTGAAAAGCGGCAACTAACAAATGGAAAAAAATTATACGAGAATAAAATACGAAGACAGCAATGAAAATAAATGTTTCCCAATTAGGCACGAGGCCATAATTTGAAGTAGAGGGCTATAGTCGATGAAAATGATCCTAGTTCTTGATTGGTACTTTATTTTATCGACTCCGGAATAGATGGAAGGAAAATTCTGAGGAATTTAAATTGAGGCCGTAAAGAACTAGAAAAAATTCCACTGAGTATTTTGACCGATGCGGTTACGATTCTAATAGCTCACCGCTTTAATAATGGTTCCAAATTTTGCCACAAGGGCAGCCATTTTTGGGGTGAGGTGGGGGAGTGGATAAGTCTATTTCACTGGTACTTAATTTATCGACCCCGAAAGGACAAAAGGCAAAGTCGACCTCGACAGAATTTGAACCCAGAACGTAAAACCGATAAGCGTTTCGCGATTCCGCCAGCTCGCTGCGTTGTTCGCCGCTTTAATAATGTTAGTAAAAACAGTAATGATAATCCATTCTACTGTAGGTACAAGGCCTGAAATCTGGGGCGAGAGGGCTAGCCGATTACATTAACCACAATGATCGACTGGACTTATTCTATCGACCACAGTAGGATGAAAGGCAAATTCGACCTCGGCAGAATCTGAACTCAGAACGTATAGACCGAACAAAAAATGCCACCAAGTATTTCACCCGGCGTCCTAATAGTTCTTCCAACTCACCGCCTTACAAATTGTATTAACAATAATTAGTTCAAATTTTGGCTCAAAATTAGCATACTTGTAGAAGGGGTTTATCGTTTGCATCGCCTCCATTACTTGATTGGTACTTTATTTTATCGGCCTCCGAAAGGATGAAAAGCAAAGTTGGTTTTGGCTGGATTTGAACGCAGAACCTAAAGTGTCAGAAACATTACTGTCAGGTCATTTCTATTAGGGTCGATAAAATAAGCACCAGTGGAATACTGGGGTCGATGTTAACGACTTTATCCCTCCCCTGAAATTGTTACCTCTGTGCCAAAACTTGGAACCGTTATTATTATACTTTGAGCTGTGAGAATCGTAAGAGCATGGTATACAGTTCCTTGCAGTATTCGTTCTGTCTCTTTACGTTCCGAGTTCAAATTCTGCCAAGGACACTTTACGTTCACCTTTTCGGGGTCGATAAAATGAGATACCAGTAAAGTCAATTTTGTCGACTAAATTCTCCCCCAGTAATCACTCATTTTCTGCGAAACAATAATCATCATAATCATCGTGCTACCATCATCACAGTCACCATCACCATCATTAGTATCAATGCTGACCTCATCATAATCATTATTATCAGCAATGGTTACGTTTATGTAGCTGCTACAAGACAATTCTGAAGTGTCAGACAGAACCAAAAAAAAACAAAAAAAAAAAGAAAGAAAGAAATATAAAAATGAGAGAAAAATTTAGTTTTAAATTATTCAGGAAAAAATAATCGATCTATTCTCGTACTTTAAACTGTGTCAAAATTTAACAGATAAATTCCAATTAAATCTTTAAATAAATTTGTTTGTTTATAATTAATGTAAATATGAAATGTTATCCGTTTTCAGATGCAATTCGTTTCTGACCTGCAATAACCAAGTTAAACTTCTAGAATGTGACGCACGTACACATACAACGCACACATAAACAGGCACAAGCACATATTTTATAACGGATTAACATATAATCCTGTATCTGTTTAACATTGCCATCTTAAGCATAAATTTCTTTAGTAGAGACAAATCGACCATCCCTAGAGCACATTTTTTTTTAAACTGCGGTCTTCAATCTGAGTATTTTATGAAAGGACATGTATGTATGTATGTATGTATGTATGTATGTATTCCTACATGCGTATACATACATGTATATGACGCAGGGGTGGCTGTTTGGTAAGAAGCACACTTCTCAACCACATGGTTCCGGATTCAGTCCCACTGCGTGGCACTTTGAGAAAGTGTCTTCTACTAGCCGCGAACCGATTCAAGGGGAGGCAGCCAGTCGATCACATCCACCCCAGTACTTTATTTTATCGACCCCGAAACGATAAAATACGAAG
>NC_142937.1:24031413-24033913 GCF_046866305.1 Octopus bimaculoides
ATATATATATATATATACATTTACATTTACATTTATGTATGTATGTATGCATGAAAATATATATATATATATATATATATATACTTACATACATTTACATGTATGTATGTATAAATATGTATATGTATATATATATAGAGAGAGAGAATGGGGGCAGACACACAGACAGTCTGACAGGCAGACAGACAGAGATGTGTGTAAGTATATGTATATACTGTGGGGAGGATGATTCAACCAGGAGAAGTAGAACTCAATACATGACTATATGTATATTTTATAATAATATTTAGCAGAAGCAATAGAATGACTTAAGGGCCAAGAGATTCGTGCGTTGACACCTATCAAACCTTGATAAGTGCTAATACACTAATCTCCCGGCCTTTGAGTCATATATATGAAAGGTAGGCGCGTTTGCGTGTCTCAAATGTTCGTGTTATATATAGGTCGCTGAAGTTGAAATACGTGTAGGTCCCGTAAAGATGATGTAAATAACGAATAAATAAAATTATGGACGTGAAAAATATCCGTTCTCATCATTATTAACACAATTTGTTACTCTACGGAAATTATGGAGCCCTGAATATGACGCTCGGATTTATCGTGTTAGAAAAATGTTACCAGAGCCTAGCAACTTATTTTTAGTTCGGGTATCAAGAGCACTGTTGTGGTTAGCCGGCATGTGAAACCGATTTAAGAGGAAACATGGTAACCGCCAGGATAATATGTCCCTCGAAACTTATTTCTGGTTATGTGTGTGTGTGTGTGTGTGTGTGTGTATACATACATACATATATATATATAACAAATAATAAATGAGTATATGCATATATACGTACAGGTATGTGCATACTTACGTCTACCTGTATATATAGGTGCATATCTTGGTACAGGACATTGCAAACAAAACGTAGACAAGAAAATAATAATAACCAGAGTACAGAACACACACAGGCCACATAGAGAACATTTTCCTTCATCAACTACCCCCATTCTAACACAGGCGTTTCGAATATATATATATATATATATATATATATATATATATATATAAATTTAAGGAATGGAGTAAACGCATGTTATAACTGCATACTTTATTCCCATAAAGTATGCAGTTATAACATGCGTTTACTCCATTCCTTAAATTTTAATATATACTCAAATACCCAAAATATCAAGGAGTTTCTGCCTCACTAACAGGAATTACACCACAGTTATTTTGTGATCTTTGCTACCTTGCTTTCTATTAACCCATTTATTCTATCCGAATTATTATTTATTAGGATAAAATAAATACATATAATAATATATATATATATATATATATATATATATATATATATATATATATTCTGCGTTTTCTATATGTTGCCTTTTCAGTCTTCTTCGCATTTTTTTCCTCTTATTCAAATTTTTTAGTTGGTTTTATGTGGTTTGTGCCTGAAGGATATGGTTGACGTATTTCTCAACATATGAAACTATTCGTAGCAATTAAAGACATGTATTGTGTTTTTTGATAAATAATATTCATCACATGGAGTATATTCTCTTTGTTGAATTTTCTATCGTGGAACAGTACATTATATATATATATATATATATAATAATAATAATATAGATTTAATCAAAGGATTAAATGTGGTACTTAAAATGTTTGAGGCACCAAAATTTGGTAGGGTAAAAACTAAAAACAAAATCAAGAGATTTGGTGAATAAAATTTGAAGAAAAGCGACAAAAATTCAATAGGTTATAGCAGTACGTACGTTTCGTACAAGCTCCATTTATTCATGTAGTGAGAATATTACATAGAATGTACAATGAAAATGTACTCCTCAGCTGCATAATGGAATTTCATTCTAGAAAATCATTTTGAAGATGTGTGTGAAAAACAAGAGGAAGAGAAGAAAACATACCATCTCGACTATGCTGCTCTTCAACATTACAGAACCAGTTTCGATCCTTGAGATCTTAACTCTTGTGGGTTTGAAGAAGGAGTGCTATGATAGTAGCAGAGTGTTAATTGGTTGGGTGTTCTGATATTGACCTGTTGATGGTCGGAGTCGACCATCAACACTACGACCATCAACTGGTCAATGTCAGGGCACCCAACCAATTAACACTCTGCTACTATCATAGCACTCCTTCTTCGAACCCACAAGAATTCACAAGTGAAACAGAGACAGGCAGAAACAAGAAAAATGCCCCTGTTACTTGAATACTATACAAATATGCCTTAAACAAGACTTTTCTTTAAAGTTTACCAAATTTTAATGTTTCAATGATTTTTCAAAAATGTATTATTCATATTTACTGTTGAAAAGATCTCAAGGATCGAAACCGGTTCTGTAATGTTCTTTATAAAAGTATTTTAGCATTTTCTACTTTGTCTTCTTTCCATATATATCTACTCGTGTGTTCCTCTTCAACCTTTTACACACACACACACACACACACGCACACACACACATGCACACACACATACACACACACACATATATATAT
>NC_142937.1:24038913-24063913 GCF_046866305.1 Octopus bimaculoides
GAGAGAGAGAAAACCCGTACAATTTAAATGGATTCAGGCTAAAATTCAAAAACAGCGGCACTTAAATTAATTTTACCCGTAAACAAGTAAACCCCAAACGTACATGACTCTTAAGAAAGTTCGAACGGTGGCCGTTCCGTAGTTTATCATTTAGGCACGGCAAGGTGGTGAGCTGGCAGAATCGATAGGACGCCGGATAAAATGCTTAGCAGCATCTCGTCTGTTTTACATTCTGAGTTCAAATTACGCCGAGTTCGAACCTGCCTTTCACCGTTTCGGTGTCGATGAAACATGTACCCGTCGAGCACTGGAGTTGATGTATACGACTAACCGCTTCCCTCAAAATTTCAACCCTTGAGCTTATAGTAGAAAGGTTTATTTAAGCATAGAACAAGTGAGGAGTAGACGAAAGTTCTGAGGAATGAGTAATGAGTAATGAATTCAACAATGAATGTATAGGCAGTGTAGCGATTTATTTTAAACAGTTTGAACAAGATCTAACAATGGTTTCAAATTTTGACACAAGTCCAGCAAGTCCAGAGAAGAACTAAGTCGATTACATTAACTCCAGTACTTAACTGGTACTTATTTTATCGATCTCGAAAGAATGAAAGGCAAAGTTGACACCGGTCGCATTTGATCTTGGAACGTAAAAACGTTCTGTGGATCGTGCCTCTGCTCTCTCTCTCTCTCTCTCTCTCTCTCTCTCTCTATCCACCCCGCTGTCGTCCGTCTCCCGTTTCTCCACACCAACCACCCCACCACACTAACCCTCCAACGTGCCATTCTCCGAGCCTTTCGGCGACTCCAGTCCGACTCCGCCACCTCGTACATCTTCCCCAACCAACCGTTACTGCCTTCAAACGAACCTACAACCTGCGTAACCTCATGGTTCACAGTTTCTTCCCTAACCCCACCTCCCAACTTGGCTCGTTCCCCTGCTCCCGATCACGCTTCCACTTTTGCCCCTACCTTTCCAACACCACCATCCTCACAGGCACCTATCATCGTTCCTAGCATATCACTGACTCCTTTACCTGCACTTCTAGCTAACGATACTGCCAACTCACCACTTTCGAGCAAGTTGTTATAATGATTGTATGCTTGCAGATAGGCAGAAGGTGGTGAAGAAAATGCTTTTGGTGAGTGGAGGGGGTTAGGAATGAAGAGAGTTAGTTGGTGTCAGAGGAAGAGAGGAGAAGAGAGGAAGTAGGTGTCAGATGAAGAGAAGAGAAGAGGGGATTTGTGCCCATGTGGCGCAAAGGAGCGAAGAGAGAAGATTAATTCCTATTCACGGTGAAGGCGGGATTCCGGATGGTCCCTGTGCAAAGACAATCCGAACACAGACAGGTGTTGTAGTGTATGACCGGTAGAGCGAAAATATGGCGCGAGACTGGGGTGTCATTGCCGAGTCTGATCTCGGAGGTGCACCGCAAACCGATCAGCCATGCGACGCCCCGTTTGACCGATATACAGAGAAGGGCAGAAAAAGAGGGAGATACAGTAAATGACGTTGCTAGAAGTGCAGGTAAAGGAGTTGGTGATGTGCTAGGAACGATGATAGGTGCCTCTGAGGATGGTGATGTTGGAAAGTTAGTGGCAAATGCGGAAGCGTGGGGGAGGGGGAGCAGGAAAATGAGCCAGTTTGGGAGGTGGGGTTAGGTCTCGTTTGAAGGCAGTAAGGATTGGTTTGGGAAGATGTACGAGGTAGAGGAGCCGGACTGGAGTCGCTGAAAGGCTCGGAGAATGGTGCGTTGGAGGAGCAGGGTGGTGGGGTGGTTGGTGAGGGGAAACGGGGACGGACGACAGCGGGGTGGGTGTGGAGAGAGAGGGAGAGAGCAGAGGCACGGTCCACGGAACGTGCTCTGGCAAGGGCTGTGTGGATAGTGGTGACTTAGAGAGTGGTAGTACACATATACCCCCACCCCCACCACAGACACACAGATACACAAACAAGCGCTTGTACAGATAAGGATACACACTATTGAAAGAAGCAATGACTATCAACCCTGTAGTATGCATCTGTATTTATATCTCAGGCATTTGAGAATGATATCAACATTTGTCAGGAAGTGTAGCATCACTTAGGCTCCGAATCGTGACATCCCATCAGATGATATATCTACTGAAGAAAATACACCATGACGTTCAGCCCACACTCTCCACCAGGATGAGACCAAAATATTTTTTATGTCAAATATCTATGGACGACATTACACGTGTGATTACTAGCTTCTTCAAAGCTGTCAAGATTATATCTTCCTATGTGGTATGATGTTACTAAATCAATGTACGCTGCTAAATTCTACAAAACTGTTATGAACTTTTGCAGAAGTCAGCTGTCCTCTAGATTTGAGCATTTCTTTGAAAATCAGTAAAAACAGAAAAGAACATTTATAGTTCACTGATTCGACACCTACAATATCATCTCTACTTAGTTTTTGTATTTCATGTCTAATCGCAATCACTAAGGCTTTTCGTTTTGTTGCTGTATACATACATACATACATACATACATACATATATATATATAGGAGTGGTGGTAATTTACTTATTGAAGTTATTTATCAATACGGTTGTACAAAGGGTAAATGTGCTTGAAAGTTGTGGTTTTTTGCTTTGTCTCTTCCCAATCAACTCTTATTTTAGTGCTGTTGGCACTGCCGGATAGAATAGTACTGCCCAGGTGTCGAAACCATAATGATATCTGTGGGGCAGCTGATGATGGAGAGATGTTGGATTGTTGGTATGGCTGCTTTTGTATATGTAGAATAGTATTATTGGATTGTTGGTATGGTTGCGAAATGGTATTATAACACATCCTTTTGATATATATATATGAACTGAACTTTTATATCAAAACTAATAGGCATTCTGCAAATCAGTTGGGAAAAAGACGTGAAAATATTCAACATGCACGGACATGCGAGGCATGGCTGTGTGGTTGAGAAGCTCACTTTGCCACCGCATAATTTCGGGTTTAGTGTCACCGTGGGCAAGTGCCTACCTAGCCACGTGCCTACCGATGCTTTGTGAGTAAACTTAGTAGACGGAAACTGTGTGCAAGCCCGACGTATATATGTGTGTGTGTATATATATATATATATATATATATATATATATATATATATATTTCATCGGCATCATTATCATCATCATAATGCTCCTCCTCCTCCTCATCATCATCATTATCATCAACGTTTACCATCCGCTCTCCATGCTGGCATGGGTTGGACGGTTTGACATGAAACTAGCTAGCTGATGTGGTGGCATGGGCTCTACGGCTCGGTGTGTTGCAGTGTTGAGTACTTCGATGGTAGATTTATGCAGTTGTTTATTCGCCATCATCCGGAAACCACGGTGCTTTTAGCGTCGTCCACTCTGTTGCAAGTATTTGGATCAGTATGAGTGTGTTTGTACTTGTGTCCTCCATCACCACTTGACAACCAGTGCTGGTTTGCTTACCTCCTCGTGATTTAGCAATCCAGAAATACAGACCAATGGAATAAGTACCAGACTTTAAAAAGTAAGTACTAGAGTCCATTTGCTCGATTGAACCCTTCAGAGAGACAAAGAGAGATAGAGAACTATAGAAAGATTTCAAGAATTAAAAATGGAACATAAGACATCCACCCGAGGCCATTTTGTTTTTTACCAAATACATTTTTTCCTATCTACATTATCAGGTGTTGTGCTTGTTAGGACAATAAGGTGTAATTTGAGATAGATATGACTGCTATTTCTAGCATTTTAAGTTATCATGCTAGAAAGGAGTGACCTATCAGAATCGTCAGAACGTCGGCAAAAAATCTTAGCTGCGTTCGTTCTGGTTCTTTATGCTCTGAAATAAAATTTCACCGGAGACAACTTTGCGTTTCATTCCTCCGGGATCGATTAATTAAAGGACGAATGAAATAGTTAGGTCGATCCTATTGACTAAGACCTCTACACGAAATCGCTAGTCTTGTGTTAAAATTTGAAATCACTATTGTGAGACATTAATATATATATAGAGATGACGCTCTCACCTGTTGTTCGTGTAAAACAGTGATGACGGCGAACGCATATCCGTGTGAGGAGTACACTCCAGATTATTTAGGTGAAACGCTCTGGACTTTGTAAAAAGAAAATCTTCGAGCAATATCATGTTATGAAAAAAAGAAGTTATTATAAAGGTTTCAAATTCTGGCACAAGGACAGCTATTTCGGGTGGTGAGGAGTAAGTCCATTACATCGAATCTCAGTGCTCAATTAGTACTTATTTACCAATTGAAAAGCTAAGTCGACCTCGGCGGAACTCGAACTCAGAACGTAGCGACAGGCGAAATGCTGTTAAGCATTTTGACCGGCGTGCTAACGATTCAGCCAATTTGTCACCAGAAGAAAGAAGAGACAAATGCCATTATAATCCTTTCTGCTTGAAGAGAAAGGCCTCAAATTTGGGGGAAGGGACTAAGTCTATTACATCGACCCCATTGCGTAGTCGGTACTTATTTAATCGATCCCGAAAGGGTGAAAGGTAAGTCGACCTCAGCGGTATTTGAACTCAGAACATAGCGGCAGAACGAAATACCTCTAAGCGTTTCGCTCGGCGTGCTAACGATTCTTATTTCTTTATTGCCCACAAAGGGCTAAATATAGAGGGGACAAACGAGAACAGACAAAGGGATTAAATGGATTACATCGACCCCAGTGCGTAACTGGTACTTAATTTATCGACCCCGAAAGGATGAAAGGCAAAGTTGACCTCGGCGGAATTTGAACTCAGAACGTAACGGCAGACGAAATGCCGCTAAGTATTTCGCCCGGGTGCTAACTATTCTGCCAGCTCGCCGCCTTCATAAATGTTATTATAATAATAAGCAATTAGAAACTAAAATTCCTGAATACATATCAGTAACACTCTAATAACAAATAGGCTTCAGATTTTGGCACGAGGCCAGCAATTTTAGGTGGGGGAGTAAGTCGATTACATCAAACCCAGTGCACAACTGGTACTTATTTTATAGAATCTGGAAGTACGAAAGACAAAGAATTTGAACTCAGAACGCAAAGACGGACGAAATGGTACTAAGCATTTTGTCCGGAGTGCTGACATAAATATTAAAGAAATTCAAATTTCAGGCCATAAAGTTTCACTACCATTGGTGCTGAAGAACCACTAAAGGTGTTGAGTCACCTGAAATATGAGAAGAAACGGGTAGCACTGCTTTTAGATTCACATCATCCTTCCAGTAGTTGCAGGTATCTTAGATATTGAAGTGCTTCTAATTCAAATAGAAATGTTAGATGTGATAATAGCAGGTGAGATTGGTCTCGTCTCCTGGTGTGTCTGTGAGCCAACAGTGTCATAAGCTGCTTGATGACATTTTGTAATGTGATATGACATACAATATTTTTAATATTGAGCAACATTACTGCTGTGTCTTATAAACCTTGTTATTGTAATTGTTAGCTAATAGGCTTAGCAGACAAGTTATCTACAAAATCTTATTGAAAGGCTATTAGTCAATCTGACAATCATCCAGTTAAATAATAACTCATAACTATGGTGCGTTACAGAGCTTAACTACGAGACAACAACGAGTTTTCGAACTAATTTCTCGTAATAATGGTTCCAAATTTTTGTATAAGACTAACCATTTTGATTGGTGGTGCTAGTCACTCGGTACCTGACGGGTACTTTATTTTATCGACTCTGGAAAGATAGAAGACAAAGTTGACAGTTGGAAATTGAACTCGGAACGTAAAGAGGAATAAATACTGCTAAGCTTGTTGTCCAGTGCTCTAACAATTCTGCCAGCTCTCCTATAATAATTCTTTCTCGTCTTGGCACGAGGTCTGAAATTTTGGAGAGGGGATTAGTCGAATATATCGACCGATCCCAGCGCTCGACTAATACTTATTTCATCGACCCCCGAAAGAATGAAAGACAAATTCGACCAAGGTGGAGCTTGAACTTAGAACGAAAAGAAGTGGAAGAAATGTCGCTAAGCAATTTTACCGACACATGCTCAAAACAACACATGCTCAAGTGCGATGTAGCGAAATTGAAACGGGGATGCTATGAGTACAAAACGAGCATCATCTTACTACGCCAAAATGTCTTATAAAAATACAATTAATCTTATCGTTTGTCTTTTTATCTTCTACTTTTTTCAATCATTGGATTGCGGCTGTGCTGGGACACGAACACACATGTACACACACACACACACATACACATATATACATACCGTGGGCTTCTTTTAGTTTCTGTCTACCACATCTATTCAGAAGGCTTTGGTAGAGCTATAATAGAAGATACTTGCCCAGGATGCCACGCAGTAGGACTGAACACAAAACCATGTGATTAGAAAGTAAGCCTATCCGCACAGCTACGCCTGCACCTAGCATCAAAACGCTTATATTTACCTCCGCCTTAGGTATTGTTTTCAGTCGTGTTTGTTAGTCCGTAGACAAGATATCTAATGAGCCGCTCGATGGACTCGGATAAAACTTTCAGGAATGTTTGGCCTCGTGACTGGCACGAACCGCTTAGATTTTGGGATCCATCCTGTACCGGGCAAGGATTCTGTATTATTTTCCCTGTTTTTTACTTAATTTTTGAGAGCTGTCGGGTCAATTTTTAATATTCTCATTTGTGAACGTCGTCGGATTTATTTCAGATATTCTCATATTAAAAAATCATCTCTGGCTAATTGTTGAGAGGACGTCGACGTTGCCTTGGTGGAGGTTTGCGCTCTCTGAGTGCTCTTGTTATTTTTATATCAATTTAGTCATATTAATTTCTTTACTTTTTAGACCAAGAGCCGCCTTTTTAAAAAGCATACATACAAAATAGTTACTACGATGATTTACATTCGAAAAGAAAGCGTAGGTTTCATAAATGTTCAATAAAAGCTGAATTCAACATAGGAGTGCAAAATGTAATTAATTGTTTTTATTAAATACTTAAGTCTAAATCCAAATCTGTACCATTTAATTAAGTATCTTCAAGTAATTTTCATATATAGTCTTCAATTTAGTTTTACATGATTGTTCTTTAGAAACTTAGAACAATTTTAATTAGATGTTTGTTCAATTAGCTGATAATATTTTCCAGTGCTCTACCTTATTAATTACCATACATAAATGAACTTATTAGAGGAGTGTTGTCTACAGACAAGTTTGTTAAAGTGTATATCGTCTAATGTGGAGAGCTGGCAGAAATGTTAGCACGCCGGGCGAAATTCGTAGCGGTATTTCGTCTGCTGCTACGTTCTGAGTTCAAATTCGGCTGAGGAGGACTTCACCTTTCATCATTTCGGGATCGATAAATTAAGTACCGGTTACGCACTGGGGTCGATGTAATCGACTAAATCTCGTTGCATTTCCTTGTTTGTCCCCTCTATATTTAGCCCCTTGCGGGCAATAAAGAAATAAGAAACGTTAGCACGCCAGGCGAAATGCTTAGTGGTATTTCGTCTGCCGCTACGTTTTGACTTCAAATTCCGACGAGGTCGACTTTGCATTTCATCCTTTGGGGGTCGATAAATTATGTACCAGTTACGCACTGGGTCGATGTAATCGACTTAATCCCTTCGACTGTCCTTGTTTGTCCCTTCTATATTTAGCCCCTTGTGGGCAATAAAGAAATAAGAAACGTTAGCACGCTGGGCAAAGTGCTTAGAGGGATTTCATGTTTTCCTGTGTTGAAATTCCGCCGAGGTTGACTTTGTCTTTCATCCTTTGGAGGTCGATAAAATAAGTACAGCAAACACAAGACGGATGAATTATTTTCGTACCGTAAAACTCTGCAGACTGCTACATTAGGTGGCAAGACAAAGCTCTAGATGTCGAAATACTGCAATAGACCAAAATTCAATTAATATATATTCAGTTGTAAAAAGAACAAAAGGGAAAAAGAAACTCGAACCAGTCATGCAGCTCAAATAAAATGCGCATAGCAAAGAGACTTCATTTTACCGTGTTTGAAACAGCGAAGCGGTCAGTGGCCTCCAAAAATGTTGCAAGGTTAGTCTGAAAGTAAGACAGAAACATGAATATTGACACAACATCCTGGGGACAGCTTGTTTAGTACTACAAACTGTTATATGACACCCTCATCAACAAACGGGAAAATATCCTCATATGAGACAATTTCAGACAGTAGAAACGAAACACGATCTCTTCAAGCGAGCTGGCACCTCAAATGAAGCTCCTGATCACGTGTTCTAACATGTAGCCGTTATTTTTATGGCAAAATCGGCCTCATCAAATTTCTACTTGCAAAGTAATTTGCAATATTCTCTTATTTTTAGACGGCGCTCGTTTCTTTAAATCATGGTTGTGATTTCCATCCAGCTAAATCCTCTCAGGTCCATGTAATCTAGTTTTAAATAGATTACAAAGCCAAAGGTAAGTTCACCACTCGAACAGAGAAATATTGTGTAATAAACAAGTGCTCCTCTATACTTAAACTACCATGGGACCCACACACAAGGTAATGAAAACGTATTCTTCAGTGTAATTTCTTTAAAACCCCGAATATATTTCAAGTAAAGTGCTACTACGAGTTATTTACGGTTTGACATTAGCTCTTTACTATCTTTTATTAAGACATCTACAGAGATCGATTCAATTACAAGACAAAGGTTTAGTTGACCTGCAGCTCTTCTCTATGTTCAAGGATTCCATTTATTTATTTATATAGCAACAAATCAACGTCTTTACACTTCTGCAATTTGTGCAGCAGAAATCAAATAGAAAATATTCGACTGTAACTCTCTTACGATATCACACCCCATATAGAGAATATTTTTTCTTATCTTTTCAGTAGAATTTCAATACACTGCAAATCAAAGCAACAGATACCTGCAATTTAATTCGATCTGTATTAGAATGCAATGAAAGAATTGTTACGCAACATTCAATTGAAAAAGATATTTATATATTATATATGTATATATTTTTTGTGCGCTAATACCTCTAACAGAGCATTTCAAAGTTATCCCGACTGTATTGATGCTTCGTTTTAAAATTTCTTTTATTACCTGCCAGTTCTACATAGATTACATATTCCGGTGCTCATGGAATTATTCACCAACAGAATTACATTCAGAAACGCAATACATCCGGAAACTAATCATGTTTTCTGTTTCTATATACTTGTTTTTTTTTTTTCCTCTCAGAAATTCAAAGATGTAGATTAGAAAAAATATAGCCTCAGGAATACATAGTAAATGTTTGAGGGTGAAAACATACATATGTATGTGTATATGTGCGCGCGCGCGTGTATATACACACGCACACGCACACGCACACACACACACACACACACACACACACACACACACACACACACACACATATATATATATGTTTATATATATTAAGACTTTCTATCCATAAACTCATAATTCCAGGTTCAGTTCCAGTGCTTTGCACTTGGGAGCACTAGTGTTCATACCATTGCCTCGTGAGTTTGCTAAATAAAAAATGCGGAAACCTTACTAAAAGAAATGTATGTGCATATATATATACATATAAGCACGCATGTATGCATGCATGTACGTATGTACGCATACGCGGGAGTACCCAAAAGTAACAGGAAACGTTCTATGTGGGACAAACTTGTTGTAGTTGGATCTTACGCCGATAGAAGCCACTTGATGCGACTCTCAGGCATCAGTCTGCCGACCGGCATCGTTCCGTTGGGGTCGTACTGCCACGTTGTGTGTCACTGTTTTGCAGTGCTTCTTCCCTGTTCGTTAAGTTTTGCGATGGCTGAAGCAAAGGAACAGCGTGCTTCTGTGAAATTCTGTTTTCTGCTGGGGGAAACGGCAGCCGAAACAGTTATGCTTCAAAAAGCTTACAAAGACGCTGCCATGAGAAAAACACAAGTTTACGAGTACTTTCCACGCTTTTGGAATGGTCGCTTGTTGCTTCGAGACCAACCTTGTTCAGGACGACCGTCGTCCTCCCAAACGAATGAAAACATCATGAACTGATCTCGGAGGACCGTCACCGAACAACTGACGAAAATGTTGATATGTCTGGTATGTCCTGGAGCCAACGAATTTTGAGCGAGGAATTACGAATGAAAAAAGGTGCAGCAAAATTTGTGCCTTGCTTGCTCACGGAAGATCAAAATTAGTCACCACAGAATGCGTGTCGGGAATTGGAAGAACAGTTGTAAGTCAATCCGAAAATTTTTTTCGAAAGTGATTATTGGTGATGAAAGCTGGTGCTATGGAATTTGCAGATATGGAAGAGGTGAAGAAAAAAACGACGGAGGCGTTAAAAGGCATCACTTTGCAAGAGTTCCAGCTCTGCTTCGAAAAGTGGTAAACACGAGAATACTTCGGAGGCGATAAAAGTGTAAACATGAAAAACTAAGTGAATAAAATAATATTGCAAAATTCCGGTTTCTTTTGGGTACCTACTCGTATATGTATTGAAAATTGTCTCTTTTCAGAAACTTAAGAACCTTCTGTGACTGTGTAAATATTAGGAGCGAGAATTTTTCTTCATGTCCGCAGTGTGCAAAATACATCCCAGCGGAAATTAAAGATAAACTACCGGACACATCATAAAGAATTCTGATGTAGGTTTATGTAATTTTTCATGTCCGTAATACACTGCTTATATTTATTATGACGTTAATTACTTCCCCAGCGATTCTTTTTATCTTTTTTCTAGATGCGCGTGCTCAATCAAACGTCAATAGCATTGAATACTGTTAGTAAGCTGCTTTGTTTTTACCAGTAGGAAAAATGGTGAAATAAATTATTATTTCGCCCAGAAAAACCTGGGTAGCTATATTTTACCAGACTGTGATAATTGAATCATAACAATTTTCCTCCTAGGACATTTACCCTCCTAGGAAAATTACCCTCCTAGGACAATTACCCTCATAGGACAATTCCCCCAACGAAAACTACCTTCTAGGACAATTACCCCACTTGGTTAATTACCTCCTCTCCAACATATCAAGAAGTTTTAAATCATCATTCATTGTGCTCAGGGGTAATTGTTCTTGGGGGGTGGTCTTATAGTCCATGGGGTGGGGTAAATGTCCTAGACTCATGATAATACGTAAGGCGGCGAGCTGGCAGAATCGTTAGCACGCCGGCCGCAATGCTTAGCGGCATTACGTTCGTCTTTCAACAATGAGTTAAAAATTCGCCTGACATTCAGTAGTAAACATTGACTCTCCTCAACCGAACTCTCATTCGGACTCCAATGACCGAAGACTAGCCACACGCTTGAAACTCAGAGTACCGAAGAATCCGAATCAAACTGTTTTGATCACTCTCTCTCTCTCTCTCTCTCTCTCTCTCTCTCTCTCTCTCTTTCCATATATATATATATATATATATATATATGTGTGTGTGTATATATATATATATATATATATATATATATATACACACACATACATACATATATAAACTAGTAAATATGTTTATGCACGTACTATTACGTGTCTTGTTCATGCATGTGTGAGTGTGTATATATATGCACACACACACACACACACACACAAATCTACCCGAGTAATTTTTTTTTTTTTTTTTTTTATGTAAAGGCTGAAATTTTTTCAGTCATTGTCATTTACTGAACTGCTACGTTACAGGAAGCCTGAAAAAAAAAACTACACCAGTGGCGGGGACGATAAACATAACAACATGCACATTTATATACACATATTTCCATGTGTTATATATGCAGGTAGGTGCAAAAGTAGGTATACAGCTGAGAAAAAAATAAAACACGTACATTACTCATTTTTTATTAAAAAGATTAAAAGTTATGATAAAAGTATTATTATGATAAATGACACAGGAGTGAACATGAAACCATTTGGTTGCAAAGTGAACTTCTTAACCACACATCTACACCTTAACTTGTGAATTCTTTCAATTTTTAAGTCACTTGTGTGGAGTATTTGGTGCAGGAAGGACTTGGTCGCTATTTCTAGGTGGGCAAAAGACTACGTAGAGGCGTTCTTAATTGGCTTTTATAGGTTGTTACAAGCAGGATATATATCTTTCTTTCGCCCACTTAGTTTATGAAATATGTATTGCTATTCAGTTTCTCGGAGTCTGTATTGCTCTCTCTCTATCTATTTATCTCTCTCTATCTATTTATCTCTGTCTATCTATCTCTCTCTCTCTCATTAACTAATATTTCTTCCTGCTAATGAATATAATTTCTACTGGTCACGTTTGTTCCGTTCCTATTATTAATTTATCAGTATATTACCAACGCAGTGTGTGGAGGATACCCATAAATATACATAAGGAAACACATCTCCATATATTTAGTCCCACTGTAAAATTAGACCCTCGAGGTTAGATAACAGTACATATTTATTATTAATTACTCTCTGGTGGAGTTTCTTTTTATCGGACTTTCAAGACAAATTGGCTGTTCATTAACCTGAGGTCGAATCAATATTTGGCTTGGTGGTGTAATCTAATATATCACAATCTCTGCTGTTCCTTCTTCAAACAATGAAGAATTTTAGAATGTACAATTGCACAGATATCAGGTGTTTCTAATAAAATATGTATGATTCTGTTCACGGGAACAAAACAGGAATTTTCCTTACCAAATTCTGATGATAATTTTAGAATCAGTGAACATTTGTATTGTACTTCAAGTATTTCAAAAATATGTGTCAGTAATAATCTGCAACGCAATTATTATTATTAAGATCATTAGATTAAATTGTTTGAAAAGAACAAAATCCTAACATTGGGCTACAACAAGTAACCTTAGATACCAAGAGCCCTTAATATCCTACCTCTCCCCTATAACACCGGGTTTTATGCCAATTTCCTCTCTCTATCTTCTCAAACCTGTAGGGACAGTTCCTTATAACTACTGGGATACATTTTACCCGCACATTTCGTAATTTCTGTAGCTGAATGGTTAGGTCCCGGTACTTTGATATTGTCTCTGTGTCTCATACTGACTTATTATTATTATTATTATTATTATTATTATTATTATTATTATTATTATTATTATTATTATTATTATTATTATTATTATTGCCTTTGCACAGCTTCTAACGCTGGAGATGTACTACCGTGTCAGCTGTTCACTACCAGTGAACTAAGGTAACACCTCTATTTTTTTCGAGCACCTTCCGGAGTATTCGAGTGGTTCCAAGCAGTGCTGTTTTCTGCAAGTGCACCACCCTTACTGAAGCCCCTATTTGTTCCACGTACTTCGAGATTTTTACTCACTGTTTCCAGTGCTCTGACAATTATTGGTACTACTGCTACCTTTTTCATCGACTGCAACTGCTTAACTTCCCAAGCTAACCTGTCATATCTATCAACTTTTCTTTTCTTCTTATAATTATTTCTTTTTTTGCCACGGGAGATTGATTGTTTTTCCAAGATTGTTTTCCTATTACGGTCCAAATATCGTTGGCAGATTCCGAAACAATTTTGCTTCTATAATTCTCCGAGCTGTTTGGGGCAATTTTTGCGAAAATGTTAAGTCGATTTTGTATGAAGTTATGGACAAAAACGTTAGTAGTTTACATATCATTTGGCGTTTCTACAATAGTTGCCCCGTCAGTTTAACGGATTCGTTTAAATTTTTCACTAGCACAGGATGTAATAGAGTGTAGCATTCTCAATAATGCGTAACCCTTGTGCTATTATTTTTAGAAAAAAATTCTCTCTTTTGGTAGACAGTTAAATATTGTTTCTATTCTGCACTGAATGTCTTCAATGAATTTCGGCCACTAACACATCTTCAGCCAACAATAAAAGAAGGTCATCGAATGCTGCTCTTCTTTGGAGAAAACAGAAAGTTAAAGAAGTGATTTAAAATTCTCTATTGCAGAATAATGCTAATAATATAGCCTGAACAGGATAAACTACCCCTATTTTGCAGAGAAAATGTAGGTGGCTAGCTGTGGACACGAACTCACATGCCCGTGGTTACACGTCACGATGCTTTGACCGATTAAGCTAAACTGCCCACTAAAAGTTCCTCTGCAAATTAAGATATATAAATCTCGCTTTATGAGACGCTCTCATATGTTAAATTCAAATTACGACAAACGTAAATAAACAAACGAAGTTTGCTTTTAGAAGCGTTGAGATGTCTTTAGAAAGTTATACCAAGTTAATCGATGTTTCTGTTGCATACCTATATTGTAAGTGACTTGAGAGAGAGGAGACAGCGCTTAGTGATGCTCGCATAACCCATTTGTATATAGCAATAGGAAAATAATTATAAGTGCATTATAGATGCTTCGTGACACACTGTCTTCTCTTATATTACATTTCTCTATTCAAACACATAAGTTCCTGGACGTCGTTTATCACAAATTAGAACTAAAATTTAGAATAGAAAATTCAAATAATGAACAGAAATACGTTATGAGATGAAAGCTAAGGTTCCTATATTCGTTTGTAATCAGGTTGAATGAGTGTATTCCTATTGTTATTCGTTTGAGAAATATAGCTTTTCGCTTGGCAAGTTCTGAAATACGGCTATTGGTTAAGGTATATGTAAAACAACTTCAATTAGGCGCGCAATTAAACTATATTATTTCAATGGTGACTGTGGAAATTGCAATACAACGCTTCAATAAGTCCAAGGGTGGTTAAATCTTATATACGTATTTTTTTTTTGTATGTTATGTTTGTATGTTATGTATGTTAATATGTATGTTTATATATGTATATATTCACAACTATCTACCTTCCTGAATAAATTCATACACGTATAAGTATTAGCATACATACATACATTCACACATACGTACATACATAGAAAGCACACACACACATGATAGAACATGATTTTGAGCACATATATACATACATACATACATAAATACATACATACATACGTGTACATGGACAACAATTTTTACCCTTATAACTGAGAAGAGAATAACTGTTTCTGATAGTATAGACATTTCAAAGGGAATATTCCAGGGAGATACACTTTCCGTAATTCTTTTCATATTTGCATTGAATGCATTATCGTTCCTACTGCAGAAAACAAATGGTTACATGCTAGGATCTTCAACTGCTTGAAATATCAATGTAACTCATAATTTCTTTATAGACAATCTGAAGATTTATGCTAAAAGTATTAACAATGCCAAGAAAACAACTGGAATTAATAACAACATTTTCAGCTGATATAGGCATGGAGGTATGTTACAAGTACCTAGGCATAGACGAAAATGTATCATATGAAGGCACTGTGAATAAATATAGAGTGCCCCGAGAATATTACACCGGACTCAGGAAAATATGGCAGTTGAAACTTTCCTCTTACTACAAACAAGATCCAACAATGCATTTGCAGTACCAGTGCTGATCCCAACATTAAAATCATGCAAAAGGAAGCCCTAAGAAATAGCTTTGCAGAAATGATTTTGAAACTGACAGTGGTATTATTTGTGTCCTGAGTCCTTGATAATAAGATTTTAAAATAATGCATTAATTTTTGTTATATTGTAATACATGCACACAAGCACATGAACATACACACGCGCATACACACATATAAGGGGAGATATTTAGTATACAATATACACATATGTTGGCACTCCGTCGCTTACGACGTCGAGGGTTCCAGTTGATCCGATCAACGGAACGACCTGCTCGTTAAATTAACGTGCAAGTGGCTGAGCACTCCACAGACACGTGTACACTTAACGTAGTTCTCGGGGATATTCAGCGTGACACAGTGTGACAAGACTCACCCTTTGAATTACAAGCTCAACAGAAACAGGAAGTAAGAGTGAGAGAAAGTTGTGGTGAAAGAGTACAGCAGGGTTCGCCACCGTCCCTTGCCGGAGCCTCGTGGAGCTTTATGTGTTTTCGCTCAATAAACACTCACAACGTCCGGTCTGGGAATCGAAACTGCGACCCTATGGCCGCGAGTCCGCTGCCCTAACCACTGGGCCATTGCGCCTCCACAATATACACATACACATAGATAAATACACATGCACATACTCATACATATTGTCTACTGTACGTATCTACATAAATATGGGTATGTGTTTGTGTATAAATGTGAGTTTGCGTATGTGTATGCGTGCTTTTGTATATGCATTAATATATATTTGAAACTAATTACAATTATGTAAAAAACAGTGCTAACACACAAACTCGTATATACATATATATGACTATGTATGAATATCTATCTATCTATCTATCTATCCCCCTCTCTATCTCTCTCTCTCTCCCTCTCTCTCTCTCTCTCTCTCTATGTGTATATATATTATATATATATATATATATATATATATATATATATATATATATATAGGAAATTCAGCATGACATAGAATGTGACGAGGTTGGCCCTTTGAATTACGGGTACAGCTCATTTTTGCCAGATGAATGGACTGGAGTAACGTGAAATAAATTGTCTTCTAGAAGAACAAAAAGAACGCCCGGGTATTGAACTCACGCCCATACGATCGTGATCCTAAAACCCTAATCACAAGCCACGCACCATCATTATATATGTGTGTGCATGCATATAGATGTGTATGATTGTATGCATTCATGTACATGCATGTATGTATGTATTCATGTCCATATATATATATATATATATATATATATATATATATATATATATATATATATAAGTGTGTATGAATATACAGTATGAATATACAATCTGACTGCGTATGTATTTTGCAAAAAAATTTTAAGAAGTTAGCAAGATACAGGAGAAACCATATAGTTCGTTGACAAAAACTGATTGGCTTATTTGCACTGCACTGTAGCATGGTAAACGATATTCTGGCAATTTCAGTGAGGACTTTCAGAATATTGATTTTCGGCTTCGCTTTCTATATACTGTTAAATATCATCCATTTATGAAATTGCTGCTGAATGACTATTTCATATATATTCAGACTCTGTTTTAAATTGATACTTCCTAGTTGTTGATCGTTGGCTATCAATAAGTATATTAAATGCAATAGTGGCTTAATATGTATGTATGTATGTATGTATGTATGTATGTATGTATGTATGTATGTATATATCTATCTATCTATCTTATCTATCTATCTATCTATCTATCTATCTATCTATTTACCTATCTATCTATTCATCTATCTATCTGTTTATTCATCTAACTCACTATCTATCTATCAATTTATGGGTATGTGTAAATTTATACACACGCACACACACACACACACACACACACACACACACACATACATACATATATATATATATATATATATATATATATATATATATATGCAGGATGCATAAGGTATTTGGGGACATAACTTTTTGGGGTCATTGCTGAATTTTTTACTGACTCAGACAGAAGAATAGGCGTTGTGCATCATCGAAGACTCGGATACCTTTGCCTCAAACCTCTTCTCAAAGTCTCTCTCAAATATATCATGTTTTCTGAGCAAACCTCTTAATTGATAATAGGATTATATGGAATAAAGTCGCTATGAACGACACCTTCCTTTCAAAAAAGACAATCAACATTACCTTCACATTTGAACCACACTGGTGTGAATTATCGCCGTGACTAGGATTCATTCCGCTGTCAGTAATCTTCACAACCATAACCACTCATTCACGTTCGCTTGCCCATTTTTATTCTTTTCAAAAAGTTTTCATGGTTTTCGTGAGCATTCGAATGATAAAATGACCCCTAAGTGACCGTGACTCGATTAACATTTTTCCATTTGTCAGCAGATGCGACAAAAAATTTCGTGACATCATAAAATATCTTCAGATTTTCTTTTAAAACCTTGCGATACGAAGTTTTCCAGATATCTATTTCCTTGGAGACTTTCTAAACTGTCAGGTGGTGATTTTCATGGATCACAACATGCACTTACGCAATGGGATCACCGTCCAAAGTTATGGAAGGTTCATCCAGATTTAGAATCGTGTTCTGTCGATTTTTTTCACTATTTGAAGCCTTTGTACTTCTCACGAAATTCATTGCGTATGGTTAGAAAATTCCTCCACGTAGGATTCATGCAGCATAAGAAAAGTATCTATAAAAGTGAGGTTTTTTCCCTAAATTGAAACAAACTTTTACACAAACACGTTATTTTACCAACTCATTTAATGTTCATTTTGCAACAAATCATCGAGTTCACTAAATATACGTTAACTTTATTACGTATAGATCAATGACCAACTGACATAATGTGATGTGGCTATTATTAGACTGAGTATCAAGATACCCAGTCATATCAATGCACTGGCAGTAAGTTAAACCTGGTGGTTAATTTGCTGTTTTAAAGTATTGTTTCTTTTCGTGCACACCTCGTATGTACAACAAATTAATCTAATAAATGTCTCTCTAGATGTTCCCATTATATGGAAGACAGAAACATGACAAAACACGAAATTTAGCTGGCCACATATCTAATTATATGCCAATTAAACAGTTCAGGTCTTCTCATCTTCTCACATCGAACATGTTGTGGTATTGTGATTAATAACAGTCTTATTGGAAACACTTCAAACATAAACAATGGCAAATTAGAATTCGTCATTGTTTAAAGACGGAAGGAAACGGTGGGTATTTGTGTGTACCTGACTACACTAGCAAACTAAATGATGGTTTAAATAAGGGTTAATGTGTAGCCGAAAATTTTTCAGTTGGTCCAAAAAATAAAAAAACAAATATAAAACAATAAACACAGTAATATAAAAACCGGTGCACTAGTGCAGATCAAGACTTGAGATTATATTTTCAAGTTAGATCAAATATTAGCTGCCATTTGCAAGGGCCGGAGACAGCCTTTATTAGATAGAGATGATAATTTCCATTAATTGGTCGCACACATATTGAGACCGCTATCTTTCATTAATTCATAAAAGCTTTTGAACTGGTTTGAGGACAATAGCACTATATTATTCAGGAAATGGTTTGAACTACGTACAAAGCATATGGATATTAAATCGCAAAGTGGACATTCTTTCTCTCTCAGATTCAACATTTCCAAATTTGCAAGTGCAGCATAGACAGCGTTTATAGAACGAAGAACGCTCTTCTAGTGGAAGAACACACTCGAGCTTCTGGAATTTGTAAACAATCACATTAGTGGATTCTATTGCAGCATTAAAATTACTTAATGAAATGTTTGTGCGATTATATGCTAGACCGATACAGAGACCAGAAGATAACATCGTTCCCTAGGCACCAATAAGTAGAACCTCTTTCTTCCCACGTATAACTCACCAACAAATGTTCAGATTGTACGTTAACTACCTTAGTTTCACTGATCAATGATGTATAGGAAGAGCTATGAGACTAGCAGCAGGTGATCTGCAGATTAACTTCAGGATAAATAAAAATAATTGTCAAACCTTTTTAGGATAAACTTGTAAGTTTATCAAGTAGTTAAACGCAATGTGCTGTTGAATTGTTTTCCCCACCCCCTTTTTTGTGCATGTACTAATTTTCCAGAACTACTTGGACAGCAATTCTGTAATTATACTTCGGGGTTCACTAAACGTACCTCAGAATCTACAGTGAAATCTACGCATCGCTGAAGAGGTCTGATAATATAGAAGTATGTCCGGATATTGTCTTCCATATTTGACGAAAAGGTTTACGGGGTATTTGACATTGAGCTGTCTTTCCTCAACACAGACCTGTTTCTTATTCGATTTCCAATGATTTTCATGAAAAATACGTAACCGTCGATTTTCCTACAGATGACGTCTATGGGTAATTAACCTGTTTTTGTTTTTATAAACGTACTGTTTGATTCTGTGCTGTGTAATGAACTTGAAATGATCAACTACAAATGAACTCTAAATGAGCATCTATGAAGCACATTCTTGCAAATCAGGATAATATTACAATAAAGAGCATAACAGAACCCAAAGACAGACGAAATACCTCTAAGCATTTCGCCCGGCGTGCTAACGTTTCTGCCATCTCACCGCCTTGGAAAGTAACAACATTAATAGGATGTGTAGCTTCTCCTGGACTTGAGAGGTATATATATCAGAGTCCACATGTGTTATAATTGCTTTCCAGGGACAGGAGATAGCTGATCAATAAGCAATCTAAATCTGCCGCCAAACATCACAATGTGATAAAGACAAAGAAAAAAAAGACGAAAAACTTAGACTGTACCTTACTAGATACCAACATCAGCTACTTTAAAATGACCGAAAGTCTTTACGTTCACGCGGGACATGGCATTATTAGTAAAAACACACGAGCTTTGTGCCTATATGTTTAAGAAAAAAAGAACGAAATCTGGAGGATAATGTGACTTTCCCACAGACTAAGACATTTTGGTTTGTTTTTAATATTAGTTAAGGCGGCGAACTGGCAGAATCGTTACCACGGCGGACAAAATGCTTAGCGACATTTCATCCGATTATACGTTCAGAGATCGACTTTGCCTTTAATATTTTCTGGGACAATAAAATGAGTACCAGTTGAGGATTCCAGTCGATGTAATCGACTCGTCCACCCCCACCCCACCCCACCCTTCACCGAACTTGCTGGCCCTGTGTCAAAATTTGAAATCAGTATATATTACTAGTTTAGCTGGCAAACTGGCTGAACCGTTAGCACGCCCGGGAAAGTACTTAGCAGCATTTCGTCTGTCTTTACGTTCTGAGTTCAAATTCCGACAAGGTCGGCTTTACCTTTCGTGATCGATAAATTAAGTACCAGTTGAGCAGTACGGTCTATGTAATCGACTTGTCTCTCCCCTAAAATTGCTGGCCTTGTACCAAAATTTGAAAGCAATATTGTGTTATTAGTAACAATTATTGTACCTAGCAGACTTATGCCCATCCGGTTTCCTAGCCGACAACACTCGGTCTCCCGTCCATCATATACAACCGCATTAGATGCAGGACCATTTACGATACATTTATAAATTGAAAAAACTATGTCCTATACGCCTGCAAATATGGTAGTTATTTAATTACTGACTAGAAACCTGCAACTGATAGGAATAATATCGAAATGCTTCATCCTGATATCGGAAGTTTTACATAATACATTCATAGGCAGATGCCATGAGTTGGTATAATTGAACGTAGTAACAGAGAACCTTACATAACTGACGACTGTGCAGGATAACAATATCAACTGTATTTTTTCAATGCATACCGTATTTGATGGCATTTGGCAGATAGACTTATAAGTTGTATCCTAACCTCAGCGGCGCATTGCATGAAAAATAGATTGTAGTTCACTAAAATATCTAATACAGGCTCAACATCACATATAAGACCAATGTGATTGTTTTTGAGACATTTCTTTTTGGAAAACCAATGCGGTTTCTATCGTTTTATATGCCATCAAGTATGGTAATCAAAACTTCAAAATTACAATGTTATGATTAATATTATATAATTTTGTTTATATAATTATGATAGCATAATTACATAGGTTAGGTTACACAGTATAATTTACAATTGTACGAGCGTAAAATTGACGAAAATAAAGCGTTCTTCACTCGATTACAGAACTGAGTTCAAATCGATATATCGACCATCAAAGCATTGAAGTCAATTGAGTATTGTTTGAACAAGGATTGATCTCAGCCAAGTGGACTTGCCCTAAATAAAACCATTGGAAGATTAAGCCATCAAAACGCTGTCTATATAATCCAGCTTGATACGAAATGAGACCACATGCAATAATTTTGATCCTGCTGTATTTGTTTTTGTAGGGAAAGTTATGAAAATATGAAAGAAGCTTAATGGATAATATTCTTATCTAATTAAGAAATAAGTTTTGATCATGTTACATGATGGGAGTTGATTAATTGAAATCAAAATATTTGTTCACGATAATCATTTTAGACTCGAAGATTAAACGTTCTGGTTTTTGAAGAATGACTTACTAATCCTTAGAGAAGTTGGAACTTGTAATCATGAAAGGAAATTTAAGAACCCGGAAAATCAGGTTATGTGAACGTGTGTGTGTGTGTGTGTGTGCGCGCGCGTTTGTGTTCGTATATACATGTATGCATATGTATATAGGCATACAGATACACGTGAGTTGGTATACATGTTTATGTACACTCGCACAAACACACACACACATACACACGCACTTATATGTAAATATGTATACGTGTGTAGCTATAATCACATACGCATACATACATGCATGGACACAACTATACACACACACACACACACACACATATATATATATATATATATATATATATATATATATATATATATATATATATATATATATATATATATGTATATATATGTATGTATATATATGTGTGTATATATATATATATATATATATATATATATATATACATGTATAAATATGTGTGTATATATGTACGTTTGTATGTATGTATGTATGTTTGTATGTATGCATGTATGTATGTATGTTTAAATGTATGTATGTGTGACTCGTTGAGACTGTGAAAACATTGTAACGCTCTCCAATATTAACCAGCCAAAATACTTGGATTGTGTCCAAACCAATAGACTCAGGTCCTAGTTTACCATTCCAACCGTGCCAACACAAGCATTGGGAACTAAATGGAAATTTAAATAACAAAATGAATTATAATGTTCATTAACGTCAGTTAATTTATATTAGTTCATTATGTGTCTCTTCATATGTGCATGTATGTATGTATGTATGTATGTATGTATGTGTGTATGTATGTATGTATGCATGCATGCACGTATGTATGTATGCATTATGCATGCATGTATGTATGTATGTATGTATGCATGTATGTATGTATGTATGTATGCATGTATGTATGTATGTATGTATGTATGTATGTACGTACGTACGTACGTACGTATGTACGCAAGTATGAATGAAAGTGTGTATTCATACATATATATGTATATATATATATATATATATATATATATATATATATATATATATATATATATATATATATATATATATATATATATATATCCATGCATATACAGAGGTTGGACAGAATAATGGGAACACCTAGCATCATAGCATCATAATTTTGAAATATCTATAAAACAGTCAAAAGCTTGTACATCTTTATGTTTTTTGATTTATATATATGAGCCAGTTGGATATTTTAGCATCAGAGTCAAAGTTTTACTTACAGGGACAGCGATTATATATATCAACTGGATCCCGTTATACAGTCAAACCGTTATACAGGCAAATCCTTTGTATATGTGGATTTATGGCACTCATTCCTGTTGACGCTATTTATTCGTTTCATATATATATATATATATATATATATATATATATATATATATATATATATATATATATATATAAGTAGATACTTATGTGCATATGCATACAAATATATGTGACTATATATATGCATATCTAATTCTATTTTATATGTATTTGCACCTTTATATTGCATATGTATATATATTTATTTAAAATATGCATATAAAAGCACCCCCTCTCTCTCTCTCACTTTCTCTTTCCTTCTCTCTCTCTCTCTCATTCTCTCACTCTCTGTCCATTTCTACCTTTGAAGGTAGCATTCTTCCTCACCTCACCGCTGTTTATGATGGACAATAACACATTCAACGATCATACTTCTTTTGTTTATCCAGATGTCAACCTTGATTGATGCGATGGATGATCAAAAAAAAAATCTCACCTTAACGATCTAATTAATTTAACATCTGGGATTATATTGTCGGATGTGTCCCTAGTTTGGGAGATTTGATTGCAAATTTTTACGCTTGAGTAACAACGTGCAGGTCTCACACTATTCCATTTAGCAGCACGACTACACTTTTATAACGCGTCTCTATCAAATATTTAGTGACAAACATCTGTGCTACATGCATGTCACCCATTTTAAATATTTGCCGCCTTTAAAATGACAACGTACGAAGACAGACAAGATGGCCAGAGACAAGAAACAACAGACAGAATGTCAGACAAATTGCATTGGGGTATTTTGTTCCGGCCTTCTACTTTTTGTGTAGCGTTGTCTCAGAGTATGAGAACGATGGGCTGTTGCTGAGCAACCTTGCGGGTCTAGAGATCTAATTCTTATCTATGTATCTAGGGATTTAATTCTTATCTATGCTTTCAACAAATTAATGCTATAAAACCGAGTGCATTAACTTTGATCGATGGCCTATAATGCTAATAAGACGGTCCTGCTTCTCAGGACGAATTCCGTCGAAGTAATCCTTGTCTTTCAGTCATTTGAGATGAATACAACCGATTAAAAGTCACTTAGAAACTGCTAGTCTTTTGTCTTAGTTATTTGCATACACATGTAAAAACACTCATCTACATGCATATACAAGTTGGCCAAAAGTCACCTGACAATAAATCAAAACGATTTTATTCTGAAATTTATTTATGTTTATCAACTGAATGAATTTATCTCCCTACCTATATACTTAGCTATCTATCTATCTATTTTCTGTGATGCACGATCCCTTTTAATCATGTTTTTTTTTTCACGATCCCTTTTAGTCGGAATTTTATTTTTCTCCTTTTTTTCCTATTTACAAAAAGAAAAGCTCAACATTTTATTTTGTCTCCTCTGTGTTCGGCCTTGTGTTGCTAATAAAAAAAACTTATCTACCTATCTATCTATCTATCTATCTATCTATCTATCTATCTATCTAATCTCTTTATCTAGATAATTTCGCTCTTTCTTTCTTTCCATCAATCTTTCTGTCCGACTGCCTGCCTGCTTGTCTACCAACGTGTCTGTCTGTCTGTCTGTTTTCTCTTTCTCTCTCTCTCTCTCTCTCTCTCTCTCTATTTTTTGTGTGTTTGTCAGCCTGTCTCTCTCTATCCTGTCTCTCTCTTTCTCTCTCTATCGATCTATCTATCTATCTATCTATCTATCTATATATATATATATATATATATATATATATATATATATGCATACACTCATATGTATGCATCTATATATATATAATATGTGTGTCCACGTGTTCAACCTCAGAGTGAAACATCGTTAGTTAGTATTTTAACTAAACTACTTGCAGTTTCT
>NC_142937.1:24068913-24071413 GCF_046866305.1 Octopus bimaculoides
TTTGAATATTACGTATATGTCTTTGCTATATTGTCCTCAGCTGGCTGAGGATGTGCAATTTTACACAAATGCTAGGGCTGTACTGGTCTAAAAATAAATGATGCTCTCATTCCTGAAGCAGCGATGAGGGATATTTTTTACTTGCTCTTCTACAGGGTGTCCACAAGGTCTGGGTACCTGGAGTAAATACAATAATAATATAAACAATTAAATATAAGAAATAATAGTTTCTTAAAGTATATGTTAAACCCCATGTACCCAGACTTTGTGGACACTCTGTATAATTCGAACAGAAACAGATGCATTTTTACACACAATGAAGAAAAGAAAAACATAAAACAAATGTAAATTCCTGCATTTTACAAGGTAAGAGACTGATGTATGGATGCAGCTTCCTTGGTTTGGAAAAACACACGTAAGAAAAAAATAACTAAAAACTCATTCACTGTTACTGAGTTCAATCTCAGTGTGTATTCCATTGACTAACGAAACGTGTCTCTCTGTGTTGCTATGACTATCGTATGTTAGTACAAAGGCAACGAGCTCGCACAAATGTTTAGAGCGTTGGATCCTGTTTTGCAATATTTTTCCTGTGATTACGTTCTGCACTCAAATCTCACCGAGATCACCTTTAGCTTTTATCCTTTACAGAGTCGATAATATAATGCATCAGTCAAATCGTGTAATACATGGTATCCAGTACCTACCCATCAGCTTCCCTCAAAATTGCTGGTAATGTGCCTAAGTCATAAACCATTATTATCTGGTGCTATCATTATTCAAGTTGTTTAAATTGTTTAAAAATAACTAATTTTCAGTCAGAAAATCATTATTTTCGTTCTGAGATATGTGTTCAGAATTTGTTTTATTGTCCCTTCCTCTCAAATGTCTTTAAAAATGAGTGTTTTTATTAGAAATTTATGTGGGGGTGGTATTCAAATACCTTTCTTCCCAAATTAAAATCGTATTTTATTTTCAACCAACTCAAAAAATTGTTTCCTAGCTTAGGCACAAGGCCAGCAATTTTGAGTAAAAACTCTGTTTATAATGATTTTTCCATAAATTCTCAGGTGGCAATAATTCACAATATTGGAGAGAAAGAACAAGCACATTATTATTATTTGCAAAATCATTAGGTCGTCAGAAGAGATGCTTTAACTTGTATTTCTGTCTCTTTATCTGGCTCTACCGGGTGAAGTTTGTCTTTTATCCTTTCGGAGTTCATAAAACAAATAACAGTCCAGTACTGGGGTCGATTTAATCAACTAACACCCTCCTCCCAAAATTGCAGGCCTTGTGCCTATATTGGAAAGTGATTCTTGCAAAGGAGCAAGTATTCAACATCGTTAGCACATCAGAAGAAATGCCTTACCCTTTTGAGTTCAAATCCCACTTTTCCCTTCATCCCTCCGGAGTCAATGAAGTACTAGCCAATTATGATTAATGGCATTGATTAAACCCCTTCTTCAAAAATTATTGGCCTTCTCCCTAAAACCAGAAATCATTATTCGATTGAACTGGTCTAAAGAAAGAAAACCCCGACAGCAGACCAGCCCCTTGAATGTTGGCCATTGGATTAATCACCTGATACCCAAAAAAATCTTTTGATTGTAGTAATTTCAAACGCGTATTTATCCACAACTTATTGGAGAAGTAATGGTTCTTAACCTGGAAAAACAATAAAACATGCTACCAGCAAAAAATTATATTTCTACAGAGTTACACACTTTAAAAACAGGAATTTGATTGACTGGCTTATTTCTAGTACATTAGCTGCCTCTATTTTATAGATATTTACGAAGGGGAAAGCAAAAATAAGAGCGAGGAAATTTGAACTCGTTTCTTATGCATTCGGTTTGATAATCCGTTAACATTCTTTAATTCTTTAATTCTTTAAAATGTTCCAGCTTCAAAGCTGCGGTCATGCTGGCCCACCACCGTTGACTGAGTTACACCATTATTTGAAACCTTCTCTGATATGTGGTATTTGGTCAGTGAGGGAGTTTTATGCTGCTGGCCTCATGACGTGAGGTAAGGTCGTCTGGAACCCTTGACAGGAAACGATCCAGTTTTGTTTTAAAGACACATCCACATCATGCAGGTCTCTCAGGCATTTTGGAAGGATATTGAAGTGCTGTGGGCCCTTGAAGCCCAAGCTGTTGCAGTATCTGATCCTGTATTTTGATTGCGATGCTAGTTTATGAATAAAATGCTAATCTATTGGTTAGTTTATGAATTAAACAGTAACATATTGGTTTCAAATTTTAACACAAGGTCAGTGATATCTAGGAAAGGGTTAATTCGATTACATCCACCCCAGTGCCTAATTATTACTTATTTGATCGACCCTGAAAAGATGAAATCAAATTCGAATTCGGCGGAATTTTAACTCAGATCATAAAGACGGACGAAATGCTGCTAAACATTTTGTCCGGAGTGCTAACGATTCTGCCAGCTCGCCACCTTGAACTAAGTGATAATCTATTGCGCAAATAAATAT
>NC_142937.1:24076413-24096413 GCF_046866305.1 Octopus bimaculoides
ACACATACTGTCATAAGCGCACAGTTGTGTACACAAACTGACATTTATATATGTATATATATATATATATATATATATATATATATTTACATATATACACACACATACATACATATATACTTATATATACGTATATAATTTTAGGTATATATTTATAGACATATATACACACATACATATATATATATATATATATATATATATATATATATATTGTATATTATTTTATGTGTATTAATATTATCTCAGTTATTGACACTTTCGATAATTTGAATACGTTAATAGTTACCAGGGGAAGCAAAATTACACTAAAAAACAAGATATCCCAGCCGCTTTACAGGTTGATATACCGAGTTAAAGTGATACATTTTGAGAATATATTGATAATAACAACAAATGGAGCAAAACGCATGTCGATGAAAGTTCCTTTATTTCCTACATATATGTTTCGAAGCAAGTGAGGGCCATTTCACAAAAAGAAAGGGTATCTGGAATTATCACTTGTTTCTCCTCAGGGAGAACATAATAAAACATTTAGTAGCAAGACAAAAACGAAACGATGGGGTAACTTACGAGCTGAGATGTTACATGGTCAGTGACCATTAGAAACTCTCCGCATTGTCAGAAGCTTTCTATTTTCTTTCTTCTTACCTTCTTCGATATTACAATGCTTCCAGTGAACTACTACAACGCTGGTATATATATATATATATATATATATATATATATATAAAGTGTAGTATATTGCCACTTAAGTGTGGCTGACCCCTAGGGGTGGATGTTACTGTTGCTTTTAGCCCCAGGAGGACATCTCCTCCAGCTGGCTTATCGACACACGACTGTGTCCTGTTTGCCAAGGGAGTTATCCCTCTCACCACGACCAGCAGCACGAACGTATCCGGATTTCAGGGTTATTTCCCTTCTTCGGCGTTCGACAGCTGATGACCTTGGTGAGAGAGAAAAACCTGGCAAAATCTTATATCTTCTTTTCCAGTGACATTCTTCACTGATATTGAAAAGGTGAAAACAAGCAATGTTAATTCTCTAAATGAAGTATTAACAGTAACTGCACGATAAAGTGTAGTATATTGCCACTTAAGTGTGGCTGACCCCTAGGGGTGGATGTTACTGTTGCTTTTAGCCCCAGGAGGACATCTCCTCCAGCTGGCTTATCGACACACGACTGTGTCCTGTTTGCCAAGGGAGTTATCCCTCTCACCACGACCAGCAGCACGAACGTATCCGGATTTCAGGGTTATTTCCCTTCTTCGGCGTTCGACAGCTGATGACCTTGGTGAGAGAGAAAAACCTGGCAAAATCTTATATCTTCTTTTCCAGTGACATTCTTCACTGATATTGAAAAGGTGAAAACAAGCAATGTTAATTCTCTAAATGAAGTATTAACAGTAACTGCACGATAAAGTGTAGTATATTGCCACTTAAGTGTGGCTGACCCCTAGGGGTGGATGTTACTGTTGCTTTTAGCCCCAGGAGGACATCTCCTCCAGCTGGCTTATCGACACACGACTGTGTCCTGTTTGCCAAGGGAGTTATCCCTCTCACCACGACCAGCAGCACGAACGTATCCGGATTTCAGGGTTATTTCCCTTCTTCGGCGTTCGACAGCTGATGACCTTGGTGAGAGAGAAAAACCTGGCAAAATCTTATATCTTCTTTTCCAGTGACATTCTTCACTGATATTGAAAAGGTGAAAACAAGCAATGTTAATTCTCTAAATGAAGTATTAACAGTAACTGCACGATAAAGTGTAGTATATTGCCACTTAAGTGTGGCTGACCCCTAGGGGTGGATGTTACTGTTGCTTTTAGCCCCAGGAGGACATCTCCTCCAGCTGGCTTATCGACACACGACTGTGTCCTGTTTGCCAAGGGAGTTATCCCTCTCACCACGACCAGCAGCACGAACGTATCCGGAT
This sequence comes from Octopus bimaculoides, assembly GCF_046866305.1. NCBI lineage: Eukaryota > Metazoa > Mollusca > Cephalopoda > Octopoda > Octopodidae > Octopus > Octopus bimaculoides. Next base: position 24,078,350 of record NC_142937.1, read on the forward strand.
TTCAGGGTTATTTCCCTTCTTCGGCGTTCGACAGCTGATGACCTTGGTGAGAGAGAAAAACCTGGCAAAATCTTATATCTTCTTTTCCAGTGACATTCTTCACTGATATTGAAAAGGTGAAAACAAGCAATATCAGTGAAGAATGTCACTGGAAAAGAAGATATAAGATTTTGCCAGGTTTTTCTCTCTCACCAAGGTCATCAGCTGTCGAACGCCGAAGAAGGGAAATAACCCTGAAATCCGGATACGTTCGTGCTGCTGGTCGTGGTGAGAGGGATAACTCCCTTGGCAAACAGGACACAGTCGTGTGTCGATAAGCCAGCTGGAGGAGATGTCCTCCTGGGGCTAAAAGCAACAGTAACATCCACCCCTAGGGGTCAGCCACACTTAAGTGGCAATATACTACACTTTATCGTGCAGTTACTGTTAATACTTCATTTAGAGAATTAACATTGCTTGTTTTCACCTTTTCAATATCAGTGAAGAATGTCACTGGAAAAGAAGATATAAGATTTTGCCAGGTTTTTCTCTCTCACCAAGGTCATCAGCTGTCGAACGCCGAAGAAGGGAAATAACCCTGAAATCCGGATACGTTCGTGCTGCTGGTCGTGGTGAGAGGGATAACTCCCTTGGCAAACAGGACACAGTCGTGTGTCGATAAGCCAGCTGGAGGAGATGTCCTCCTGGGGCTAAAAGCAACAGTAACATCCACCCCTAGGGGTCAGCCACACTTAAGTGGCAATATACTACACTTTATCGTGCAGTTACTGTTAATACTTCATTTAGAGAATTAACATTGCTTGTTTTCACCTTTTCAATATCAGTGAAGAATGTCACTGGAAAAGAAGATATAAGATTTTGCCAGGTTTTTCTCTCTCACCAAGGTCATCAGCTGTCGAACGCCGAAGAAGGGAAATAACCCTGAAATCCGGATACGTTCGTGCTGCTGGTCGTGGTGAGAGGGATAACTCCCTTGGCAAACAGGACACAGTCGTGTGTCGATAAGCCAGCTGGAGGAGATGTCCTCCTGGGGCTAAAAGCAACAGTAACATCCACCCCTAGGGGTCAGCCACACTTAAGTGGCAATATACTACACTTTATCGTGCAATTACTGTTAATACTTCATTTAGAGAATTAACATTGCTTATATATATATATATATATATATATATATATATATATATATATATATGTATATATAACAATTTTATACATATATTTTTTTTAATACTTCCCATCATCTCCTAAATTTATTTTTAATATACATATATGCCAGCACACACACACAAACACACATACACACTCACACACACAAACACACATACACACTCACACACACATACAATAGAAAACATCACAAACGCACACACACACACACACACACACACAAACAGACACACATACACAAAAAAGAAAACATTACAAAAACACACAGACACAAACACACACACACATACGAAAGAAACCATCACAAAAACAACACTCACACACACACAAACACACACATACACACACCATATACAAATGGAAAACATCGTAAAAACACACATCTAACCAAAACAAAAATCCTAATTCTTTTTTCAGCAAGAGAAATTCTTCACAACATACATACCCTTACGATCGTAAGGTAAATACCCGAACCAGTAAGCCATGTGCCTTCGTCTGCTCTTCCGCCTTTGCGCGCCCATGTGTGTGTCACTAACTTTTACCTCTCTCTCTATTTTAGAGTGAAATTTCAATAAATTTATAGCTTATTCCATTGAGTTTATCACAATATCACATTCACAGATATCAGGTCTTGAATTTATGATCCGAATTCCTGTCGTTACTTATGAGATATTTTTGTTAGCTCTATTCTTATTATTAGTTAAGCATATATGTAGCCAAACATATAAACACTGATTTTATATGCAAATATATATCCAATGATTTGCAGGATAGAATGAATACTATTGTACTAAGGTGAACCAATAGAATAATATTTTTATCCGTAGTGGTTCCTTACCTACTTATCAAGGTCACATTATTAATTCTTTGAAATTATCTCCCCTTTCTTTTAAAACTCGCTTAACATTTGCAACCGGTCACTATTGTCTTTGCTTAGAATTTCGAGAGGAATAAATTTTATTAAGCTATTACATACGGCTTTCATTATATCGTCTTGAAATTGTATGCACGTTTATATATACATATGTTTATATGTATGTGTGTGTATGTGTGTTTGTGTCTGTGTGCGTGTGTATACGTATATATATATATATATATATATATATATATATATGTATATATATATATATATATATATATATATATATATATATATATATATATATATATATACATATATATATATACCTATGTATATATACGTATATAAATATGTGTGCGTGTACGTATGTATGCATGCATATATGTAGGTATATATACATGTGTGTGTGTGTATATAACCCACACATATATTTATATACATATATGCATATATACCTACATTTATATATATGCATTATATATGTATATGTATTATATGCACAAACACGTGCGCACTCCAGCACACACACACACTCACTCACACACACAAGCACTCACACACACATGCACGCAGACACACACACACATGTATATATTCATATATATGATGTATCTTTGGTTGATTCATAGCCATTGAATGTTGAGTGTTACCTCAAGGGTTATTGAAATTTCAGCATTCATGTTACGGAACATGCTCCAAAAGAATTTGAGGATTATTGAAATCCGCGTAAATGTTATCTTTTATAAGTCTAAAGAATAAAGAAAAAATAGTTTTAATATGCTCGATAACTCCTGGTCATGTGTGAGTACGTTCTGTTAATCCAAAAGGGTAAGCTCATTATTTATTTACAGTAAATATATGAAGGTGAGTTCTATCTCTTGAAGTAACTAAATAGAAATGGAATATTGCTTTTAAATTTTGATACAAGGCCAGCGATTTCGAGGGAGGGGTGGAAGGTGATGACATCAATCCCATTGCTCAATTGGTGCTTATTTAATCGAGCTCGTAAGGCAAAGTCTACCTCGGCGGAATTTGAACTCAAAACGTAAAGTCGGACGAAATACCGCCAGGCTAATGATTCTGCCAGCTAACTAAAATAGAAAGGAAATATGTATAACAAAATATGAAATTTTAAGAAACCTCGCTTAGAAAATGCACAGCAATTATATTTGATATCATATATTGTAATATTTGTTAATTTTAGCTGCTACAGGTTATAATATTTCCTCCAAATACATTGAAGGCAAGAAATTGAGCAAAACACATACACACACGTACACACACACACATACACACACACACACACACACACACACACACACACACACACATACAAAAGCATTTATATGTACATGTGCGTCTATACATACACCTTTCTCACTTGCTTTAGCAATTTCACTGTTACTTATGATGTGGTACACATCTATGACATCATGAGCTTATCACGTACGAATGTGGTTATTACATAAGTCATTGTGGTTCTGTAACAGCTATCAAGATACAAAAAAAATATTAAATACATTTAATACAAAACATGTACATATGTATACATATAAATAAAAGTCCGAATTACACAGAATGGAAATGATATAAGGAATTAAGGGGGTTGAGTAGGAGTTTTACGAGCCCAACAGCTGTTTCTGGGGACTTGGTGGTCCAAAATAATGCTTGTAACTTGATTCCATTATCGGATACCTCCAGCGTCCGTCTTTAAGGAAGAATTATAGCAGAATGGAGATTCCATCTTTAATCTCCATTCTGTTAACACCTCAAATGTAAAATTCTTCCACGAAGACGGAGGCCGGTGGTATCCGTTGACGGAATCAAGTTACAAGCATTATTTACGTCCCTAGAAACAGCTGTGACTCATAAAACTCCTACTCAATCCTTTTAATCTTTGATATCATTTCCACTCTTTATATTTTTATATGTATACATTTGTACATGTTTGGTATTAAATGTATGTAATATTTTTTGTATATCGACTTACCTAACTTACTTGTCCTTACATCATTTACTCAGATACATACATACACACACACATAAATATATGTGTGTAGTTAATCGAATATATTCAATGAGAATACAATATACTGAATTTCGAATAAGTACTCTTGGTAGAGAAATGTCTAAAACATTGAAATTATTTAGACATTAAATAAGAGTATTTATTTATCATAAAGTAAGAGCATGAAAGATTACATAAAAAAAATCATCACAGAAGATATACGTCCAAAATAATACTGTATTCATAGATAGAATTATAGATATATAAAGTATGGTTATTTAAAAAGTTTAAAATATGTTACGATTGTTTAATAAATGTATTACCCTTCGAAATGAAATCTTAAATTGATAATCATTATATTAGGTAATATATCCACCTGTCAGAGAAAAAGGGTGAATTTCCATGTAGTCAATCGAACGCTATTTATGTGAAAAATATATGAAAAAGATGTTGTTTAAAAAAGTTACTGGCATAGATGTGCCAGTATTAAAATATATGAAAACGATGTTCAAACAACATCTTTTTCATATATTTTTATATAGCATTCCATTGACTACACGGAAATTCACCCTTTTTCTCTGACTAGTGGATGTATTACCTAATAATGATTATCAATTTTAGATTTCATTTTGAGGGGTAATACATTCATGAAACGATCGTAAGATACTGTAAAAAGAAGAAAAAAAGATACCCACGTGAAGGTGATTTACTTTAGAATTTCTTACCGATTTTTTAAAACCTATATCGCCGTTCGTTCAGTTTAAATCTGACAATGAAAAGGGAAATGCAACGCTTGAAATTCGGAGGATTTTACTCAAAGTATAACGCATTTCAAGGTTTCCCGGTGTCACATCTTGAGGCGATATACGACGTAAGCTATCTTACACATATACACGCACACATATATATATACAGATGCGTTTATTTTCATGTATATAGATAAGGATATATGTGTATATATATATATATATATATATATATATATATATCAGACATTCAAGAACACACAAAATCCGTTAGTCTTAATTCAACATTTAAATTTCATTTGTGTCAAAATATTTGCCTCGCTTTGAAACCGCAATCTGTTCACTGACAAAACTTCGTGCTGCATCTCATATTTTATGTCGTATGTTTACTGACATTATGTGTTATACAACTATTTTCTAGACTTGCAGCGATAGGACTAACCTCAATTATGCGTAAAAACCGTAAAATTTAGCGAGTCGGACTTGCTATGAAATCAGTTGTCAGGCAGAGCAGACAGTTAGACGTGGAATGAAACGAAAGGTGGATTGTGAAGTTTTTAATAATATATTATCTATGTAGTCAGAAATAAAGTGTCGTATTGTATATTTAGAAATAATTTATTTCTAAATGACTGGTTCATACTTAAAGACGCCTTTATTCGCTTCTTACATCTATAAGTCAGGAATAGAGATTCTATGCTGTCACTGAACTGCTGAATATTGGTTACAAATTTTGGCCCAAGGTCAATAATTTTGGAGGACGATTCCATCAATCTCAGTACAAAAGTGATACTTATTTTATCGATCCCGAAGGATGACGGACAAGGTCGATCACGATGCAGTTTGAACTCAGAGCGTAAAGACGGATAAATGCTGCTAAGCACTGTGTCCGACGTTCAAACGTTCCTGCTAGATAGCAGGTTTAAAGCTGCTTAATAGTTTGGCACAAGGGCAATAATTTCGGGAGAGGGGCTTAGTCTAATACGTCGATGCCAAATAAAACAACTGGTACTTATTTTATCGACTCCGAAAGAAATGAAAAGAGTTGAACTCCGAACGTAAAGACGAAATGCTGCTACGTGTTTTGTCCGACGTAATAACATTTCTTATTTCTTTATTGCCCACAAGGGGCTACACACTGAGGAGATAAACAAGGACAGACAAACGGATTAGGTCGATTATATCGACCCCAGTGCGTAACTGGTACTTAATTTATCGATTTATTAAACCACGTGCTTCCACCGTGAAATGTGTATCTGTCTGAAATAGTTACTTTATCTCCCTCAAATCACGCTGTATTTTTTTTAGAACCAGTAAAGTATGTTGGATTATTTACTCATTGATGAATGACGGCTGAAAACTATATCACCTAAACGTAACAAAGACACCCTGGTGTTGTTTGTCTTCATGCCTGAAATAGTTACCTACTCTCCCTCAAATCATGATTTATTTAAAAGAACTGCAAAATAGATTGGGTAATTTTGTTAGAGATGAATTATGGCTGAAAACTATGTCAGGAATATGAACTTGCCAACGAAAGCTCAACACTGGTTTGTCTAACTGCCTGAAATAGCCATGTATTCTCCCTAAATCACATCCTACTGTCTTTAAATGATCGATTCTTCTTTATTCTATGAAAGTCTATTTAAAAAATGTCCTCACCGAACACTTGTTCTTCCTTTCTTGCATTCTCATCATTTATTTTCTTTTACTTTTATATTTATTCTTTTACTTTTTAATTAATTTTTTTTTGCTCTTATCTACGTTTTACATGGGTATTTTTTAAACATTTGTTCCTTGTTGGTTATTTTTACGGCATTGCTCATCAATTTCTCATATATCATTGTCTTTCAATAAGTGGGACGCAGTGTGTCTGTCAGCAGCAAGAGACTTTAATTAATCAGTAAAAAAAAGTGTCAAAAATAAAGCTTATAATGAAAAGATATAGTTTTTCTTCCTCAAATAATTGTTATTTCTAAATTTTCTGTATTATAAAGATCTCGGATAAATATAGGAACAACGGTGACGAGGTCTCAGTGAGCCAAGTCTACGATAACGTTTTGGTTTTAGCTGAGCCAGTTCAGTTTCAACACTCCTTAGGTGCTTAACTCCCGACCGAAATCCATTTCTTGCATCAAGACGTTTCTTTGCAACTCAACTCGATCTACGAAAACAGGGTTTTAGAATGCATTCTAACGGCTCACAAAGTGTTACATGGTATTTCCGTCTAATTTTATGAGACATTGTTGTGTGGTTAAGATGAGACTTGCTTTTCAATCCTGTGATTTCGATTTCAGTTTCACAGCACGTTACCTTGTGGAATTGTATTGTACTCCCGGTCCGACCAATGCTTTATGAGAGATAGGTGGGGACTGTGTAGAAGATTGTCGTGTGTATATATATATATATATATATATATATATATATATATATGTGTGTGTGTGTGTGTGTGTGTGTGTGTGTGTGTGTGTGTGTGTGTGTGTGTGAGTGAGTTTGTCCTCCCCAACCCTTGATAACCGTGATTTGATTGTTTACGTTCTCCTAGCTGAGCGGTTCAGCCAAAGAGACCAATTGAATAAGTACGAGACTTAAAAATACGCTCGTCTAAAACCCTTCAAGGCGGTGCTCTAGTATGGTCGCACTCCAGTGAGTGGAACGAGTTGAAAATAAAAGATAATATTAGTAGAAGAGTAGAGGCGGCAGAGGGAAGAGAAGGGAGACAGTAAGAAAGGAAATATATTAGCAACTTTATTGTTTCTAGTCCAGAGTTTAATTTGCGTTTTGAAAGGTGTATATGGTAATTGAGTTAAATCCCTTGAATTAATGATATTGATTCTCCTCACTCAATCCAATTTAAAATAAGCTGACCCAGATGAGTTTGGGGTCTAAAGTGTGGCACAACAAAACAGTTCTTTTCTGCTCTAGGCACAAGGCCCGAAATTTAGGGGGAGAGGGAAGGCCAGTCGATTAGATCGACCCCACTACGCAACTGGTACTTAATTTATCGAACCCAAAAGGATGGAAGGCAGAGTCGACCTCGGCGGAATTTGAATTCAGACCGTAACGGCAAACGAAATACTGCTAAACATCTCGCCCGGCATGCTAACGATTCTGCTAGCTCACCGCCTTGCACAGCGAAACAGTTGTTGCAAAGTATTTAGTCTGAACATTAGTAAACTGAAATATACTGTACTGTTGTATGTTGTTGGTTAGTAATATAGTAATAAATCACCGCTTAACTTTAGTCTGTTTCCGTTATCAAAAACGGATTTGCTTAAATTCAGATGATATTTTAAACGTTGGTTCTTTTAAGAGAAGTAAAAAAAAAAACGGAAAAGTACTGTGGTACTATGTTCGTTTCGTTCTCTTTTAGTGTGTTTCCTGCTTTTGGAAGAGTTGAGTATCTGTCATAGATGCTGTTCTAGATTTCGTTCTTCCTTTTGTGAATGAGTTTGATGCCTTTGCCCTCATATACGCTTCTGAATCAGATAAAGATTGATCTGGGAGATTATGCATTACAATGTTCAAAATTTTTTTGAATTTGTTGATATATAATCCCTGAAAATCTATTACCGTTCTGATAGGATATTAAAGAATTGTAATTCTAACTCAATGCAGAAATTGTTGAACTATCAGCAATGTTCAGAGAGACGATTGGTATAGATTTAAATGCCAACATTTATTATCATCTCCTCTGAAATATTCCGTCAGCAATTTAAAGCTTATCCTTGTATAGTAGGTTGACATTTGGATTGCTTTCCGGTACGGTGACCTTATTAGGCAACCATAGCACAAAGTAATATTCCAGACACTGGGAAAAGTTCTCTTTTATCGAAGAAAAAAAAAGACTTCTTGTTTTAAATGCGTTCAGAATCTATGCATCCTTCCATTTGACTCTAAGCTATTGCCACCTTTAGTAATCTATGCATGAAATAATGTGTCTTTACCCATAAAACTTCCCAGTATAGATACCGATCTTATTCTCTGGAATTGCGATCACTTCTGGTAATGTGTAGCCAGGTTGTAATATGCTACAAATATGATTGGCGGACGCTTTAAGCCATACTTGCATTTTGTATGATTCGTGAGTAGGTTGGGATAAGAGACGTAGTAACTATGATAATTTTTCTCGTTCTACTGATGGAACAAATGCAATCGACGCAAAGTCTAAAATATTCTTTTATCCTTTTATTTATTTCAGCCACTTTGATAGCGGCCATGCTTGGGAGATATGGATATATATATATATATATATATATATATATATATATATAAGTTGCTCCGACTTAGGCGAAACTAGTCAAAGCATACACGGCGGTCCAGATATATGAATAATCTAAATTAAGATATGGCTTGGGCTTCTTCAAATATCTATAAGAAAACTGGAAACCTTACCTGTGGACGCACACATTTGAACAACTTATGGTTTTCAAAAACCTAATCAACAGCATAAACATTATCAACTTCACCAGGGAATAACAGAAAAACTCAACTACCATAATTGGGCATATTAATCATCAAAAGAGACATAAACATTGAATCAGAGGTTGTGGTGGTGGAGATTGCGGTGATGATTGGATAGTGAAAGCGTATTTTTTAAAAACTTTAACTAAGTTTTTATATCACCTATTACATTACGCATGCACATAAGTGCAATTCTGCGAAATATTCACGCTTATTTACGTGGCAGACCTATGCAATTTAACTAAAGATTGTATCATATGTACGGGATATTTCTTTTTGTTGATGAGAAAAATGGAAAAGTAAGAGTGAATATTTATTTTATGAGTGCTTTGTATTATGTCTATAAAATTGTGCATTAAGTATTTAAAGTGTACATTTAAAGTGAATTAAGTAATCATCGTATTCCAGTTCCTTAAACTGTTCAATTTTTCAATGAGTAGCGGATGAGCAACTCTCTTTCCGTTCAGACACAACACAGGGTAAGCTTTCAGGTTTTTTTCATAAAGTTTTCAGAAATAATCCAATAGGTTTACCATTAATTCCGTGAAATATTCACCGGTCCCGCTAGTAATTAAATTATTCTACGAGAATAAGTAAGCAATCTGTTACTACTGCCTGCTCCAGTTATAAACCAAAGGAAGAATTAAATCTTCCAACCACTAACAAAAAACGGACCCAGCGAAGGGCTTCTGGCCATTTTGTGTCTGCCAAATTTCATTCAAAAGCTTACGGTTGACCCCAGGCTAAAAGTTAATAAGTATCACTCATGGAGATTGAAACAGAAACCGTGTAGTTTCAAAGACTAATTATTACCCACATTGCATGTGAGTACCCATAAATATGCAAGTAATGGAATGCGCATAATTAACTTAACGATGCGCAAAACGAGGGGAAATAATTTTTCTTTTTTTTTTTTGCAATAGCACATCTAAAACAAATAATAGGATACACATCAAATAAAATAATACTGCATGACTAAATAAGTTCTAACTTTTTAATGTTTTAATCATTAAATATACTTGAGCCTAGAGAAATGTTTGATTACCAAGCGCATAGCTTATAAAATGAATTATTTTGTCAATATTCTTCTACTTTACGCTAACAATTGCACGATCTATCACACTCACTTAGCGATTCTTTTGCTAAAAATTTACAAAAGAATAACTGCACTGTTTCAATTATTAACAACACTTGTATTTCTAAATCAATAATATGGTTTTTAACCACTAATTTTGCCTATAATTATACTTAAGTGCAGTAACTGTTAAAAATGTTTCTTGGAAGATGTATAACTTATATCGTCACTTCAGTTTTCTCGCTTATTAATTGTGAATCAAAAACCTAGCTTTGATTTTAGAGAAAGTGAAAGTGAGAGTGAATATACAACTGTCTTCAACTTTAAATGTTAAAAAATATAACGTTTTTCACTAACACACACACATGCGCACATATATTTTATCTTTTATTTCTCGCTCGTTTCAGTCTTTGAACTATGGCCATGCTGGGGCACTACTCTGAAATGTTTCTAGTACTTATTTCTAAGTTTGGTACTTGTTCTATCGGTCCGTTTTGCCAAACCGCTAGGTTGTCTTGCGGTAGTAGGACAAATACAAACACAATCACAGACACAAGCACAAACACAGACATATATATATATATATATATATATATATATATATATATATATATATATATATATATATATATATGTATATATATATATATATGTGTGTATATATATATATATATATATATATATATATATATGTATATATATATATATATATATATATATATATATATATATATATATATATATATATATATATATATATATATATATATATACGCACACAAGCACAAAGACATACACACACACACACACACATATATTTTTACGTACACACACATAAATGCACACGCGCGCACTCACATACAAATATACACATACAGAAAGCTTCTTTCAGTTTCCGTGTACCAAACCCATTCGCAAGGTTTGGTCGGTTCGAGGCTATAATGGAAGAAGTTTGCACAAGGTACCACACAGTGCAACTGAACCGGAAACCATGAGGCTGGAAAGAAAATTCCCCCCCCCCCAAACAGTTACGCCTGTACTTTCATGTACACTTTTTCATTGCTTACTAAGTCCAGAGAAAGAGGAGTTGCAGCGCCATTTACCTTTACAAGCCTTCCAGCATCGGTGAGATTGGTGTCGCTAAGGTGCATTTTACAAGTCGACACCATTTTACAATTCGATCAAGAAAGACCTGAGAAGGGGGGATATTCCAAAGAGACAACATTCTGGAAAGGAACCACTAGGTCTGTTATAATGTGGGGTCTGATGAGAGCGAGCATAGAATGGATGATGAAAGACAGAGAGACAAGTTTGGTGATGGCATAGCACAAACATACTCTGAAGAACAAAGGTCACTATAGTAGCAGTAGAAAAAGGGAGTATAAAAAGTATGCCTAGGGGTCAGAAACTTGATCGTGTGATTGGTTTTATAACAATCAATCTAAGTGCCTTACACACAAACATGCACAAAAAACCCTGTTGATGTTGTTTAAAATTCCAAACAATGAGATGTGGATCTAGATTAGAAACCGGCTCTTTCTCTACTGGTAAGAAATCTTGAAATAAACTGAATAATAGCATGCATAGCGTCTGTTACGTAATTTTATATATCCCTGTGTGCAGACTTACGAAGCGAACTTACGATGATTGGCCAATTGAAGCTAGCAATGACTCGAAAATCTGTCGAAAATCATACATTTGCACGCTCACACTTTTGTTGATGAAATGCAATTTGATTGAGAATTGGCTGAGACATAATGAGGCATAAAGAAATAGAAGTTTCATTGGTATAGTTTCATTTATTTCTTTTTTCTAATTTGCATTTCGTTGTTTGCGTCATTTTGCAATGATTTATTTATTTAAACTGAAAAACCTGATACTTCTAGATATCGAGAAAGAAAAAAATATTTTCATAACGGAAACGAAAAGAAGATTGCATCTGACTCACATGTGTAATTTTCATTCTTTTTTTTTTCTCAAATACACTTGCAGTAGTAGCCTTCGTACACAGTTGATTCCCTTTACTATCACTCTCCATCGTATTTCTCATTAATATTTTCATTCTCTTTATTTCTCCATATCATTCCACCGTACTTTCTCTGTCTCTCACACATGCTCTTTATCAATCATCTTCTTCTATGCAGTGCTGTTTCTTTGTTGCTGTATTCCTGGAGAATCATATGCGCTTGCCAGGACAACAAACAAGACACCAATTACTGAACGTCTTCATTACTTTACTCCATTGATCTCCTAACTAGCTGGCTGCTGGATTGCAGTTAGAGAAACTGAATCTCATTAAAACAACTTTGATATCACTGCTCTGCTCTTGGCAAAAATTTACAAACAGTCGGGCAGTCAAGGTGCGGGGTTTAGTGGTTATGACTGACAATAGAGATTTACAATTTATCATTGGACGCCATTAAAAGCTGCAAAAATTTCTATGGAGGGTTAAAAAAAAACTACAAAGAAATTGATAGTCTTGCGAGTAAACAACGTATAAATTGGCAAGCTGGATTTCTATTTATAAATGTTGCTGCATATGAGCTCAAGTGAATGGTAATGTAGAAGAATAGTGAGAGAATGATGATCTATTTTAGTGGATTAATTATCCGAACAGTTGAATAATTAATAATTTAGGTATTTAACAAATTAAGGGACGCCATTTATTGATTCTCCGGTTATTATTTCTGAAAAAGAAGATTATGAAAGTATTGGCCAAATTTCAAATGGTACTCTATATTTTCTGCAAACTTTCAATTTATCCTAAATATATCTTTGCATTCTAGAGGAATCAGCGATATTAGTTTAGTTTTTTCATCCATATTCCGGAATGATATTCGCAGAAATAAACGCACCCAGAGGTTGTATACACTTAAGTCTATATATAATGGTATATATTTATGTACATATGTGTGGTATATATATATATATGAAGTTAAGGAACAAAAATTCAATAGGTTATAGCAGTACGTACGTTTCGTACAAGTTCCATTTATTCATGTAGTGCGAACACTACAGAAAATACAATGAAAATGTACTCCTCAGCTGCATAAAGTACGTACTGCTATAACCTATTGAATTTTTGTTGCTTAACTTCAAATTTTATTCACCAGATCTCTTGATTTTGTTTTTGGTTTTTATCCTACCAAATTCTGGTGCCTCAAACATTTTAAGTACCACATTTAATCTTTTGATTAAATTTATATTATATATATATATATATATATATATATATATGTGTGTGTGTGTGTGTGTGTGTGTGTGTGTGTAAGTGAGTTTCGAGGGGTATATTATTCGGGTGGGTACCGTATTAGCTCTCAGTTAAGTTCCAGTTAGCGGCTGGTCACAGCAATCTGTATCTAATGTCTGTGTTTACAATTACTTGTTAGTCACTGTGAATTCTTCGGATGAGTAATTCCGTGCACTCTTCGCTGGACGGTAAGACTTGTCTGGAGTATATATTAATATTTAAAATAATAAGATGTATGGAGACTTGTACATCCACAAAATTTATTTCATAGTTATATACAGCATATTGCAAATGACCTACACATGTTTCCGCTGAAGCGACTACTCACCGTTGCAATATCGTCGGTGCAGCTTAATCTGGGTCTGTCCATTTTGGTTATCCTCGAGGTGAACTGATTGAAGTAAATTTTTGTTAGTTGGTGCTCTGTGGGAGATGGGCGTGTTGTTATTTATAGGCATGTGCTGCTGATCTCAACTTCACTCCAGTTGCTGTCCGAAGCTAAGGCTTCGTCTTACAATAGATCGAAGTCGAGATTATTGATTTTGTAAGGCTCTTTGTTACTTTTAACAGTTGTGTGTGTTATGGTTTTGATTTCGAATGTAATACTTGTATTGAGGAGTTCATGTTTGTTTATAATCACTTTTTAAATGGGCTACTCATGATTTGTGTTATACATTGGGTAGAGTATTTGTTTTGTTTTTAATATTGATTGTTATTAAATGCTTTTATGCTTAGGTTATGTTATTCTATTTGTCATATCAGGTTTGATTGTTGCTGGGGCGTTGGCTATCTAGAATCATCCCTATATCTCTTAGAGGTCCTACCTAGCAAAAGTTTATTTCAATAAGTTCTCTTCGATGATGACCAAATGAACGGACCCTCAGGAAGCTGCACCGACAATATTGCAATGTTGCATTTGTAACAGTTAATAGTCGCTGCAGCAGAGATACGTGTAGGTCATTATAATATGCTGTATAAAACTATAAAATAAATTTTGTGGATGTACAATTCTCCATACACTTTTTTTTTTCTTTTGCTGTCACTGCTGGTAGTTTGAGTTGTATGTCATAGAAAACTCGTAAATTTGCGAATATCTATATCACCTTTGATAGTAAAGGCTGCATTCCATCTATGTTTATGCATCAACATGGCGGAGAAAATGTAATAGAATTTTAAAGGCTTGATTATTTCAGGGAACGACTGTCAATACAATCCAGTTCTATGTCCCTTGTACCCTTCGGAAATTAGAAGCCATTTAATATCTTCCTCAATGAACTTCCTCCGTTGGTGCTGATTGATTTATCGTGGATAGTTTATTTTACAAAGTTTACGGCGATTCCTAAATTGCCATAAACACCTGTCTCTTGTGCAGAATTATTGATGCCCATATGTATAATTAAGTTTTTGACAGCAACGCTTTTAATTTACTCACCGCAGAGGTTTTTATTAGAGAACCGCAATGGACTGTACCAACACCGCCTCTAAATTAGAGTCATTTGCAACTCTCATATACATCATTGCACCAACAGATGTTGATTTGAATTAGCATCAACAGTATAATATTTCAAGCAAATTGTAGTGACTTTGTTTCAAGTCTGCGTATATTCAATATTATACCTTTGACAATTATAAACTTCATGTATGGCGGCGAGCTGGCAGAATCATTAATACCCTGGACACAATGCTCAGTAACATCTCACCGTATTTACTTTCTGAGTTCAAATTCCGCCGAGGTCGATTTTGCTTTTCATCCCTTTCCGGCTTGATAAAATCAGTACCAGCTAAACACTGCGGTCGATCAAATCAACTTACTCCTGACCTTGCTGGTCTTGTGCCAAAATTTGAAACCATAATTGCAAACTTCACGAAGATAAGCCACCAAAGAACTTGTCTCTGACTTCCTTACAAGTTCCGGTTTCTTGTTTACAGACTGAGTAACCTATTTTAGCGTTAGACAATTATTCTTTCAAGGAGTCATAATGTGGAATACAAGACTAAAACAATGCTCAGTCACTGGAATATCAGTGGCAATAACCTGGGAACATGAGTTATATGATGTAGTTGTGTGTCATCACAATAAGCATTGTGGTACTGTACCAGACTCTTTGACATTGCTCAGTACTAAACATAGAAACTTTAGGCTACTCCACCCTGCCTTAATCTTGGTTTCTGAGTATATGTTATTAAATATGAAACAAGTTACACTTGAATATAAAATGTCGCAAAAGAGAAATTAATATTTAGAAAAGGAGTTTAAGTTTTAAAAAAATGTTCAACGGGTTTATTGATAGTTCATCACACCAGGAAAATGAAGTGTTTATTAGATAGGAGTGTGAAAGAGTAAAAGGTGAAGGAGGAAAGCATGTTTCATATGAATAATTGGTTTAAATTTTAAAACTGATTATATCATTCTTATATTCACCGTTAATATACATTGAACTATTATCACCGAAACTTTCCTTACATTATTTAATATAGAGAATTTCATCATTTCACGAAGCACAAACTAACACTTTTCTCCTCTCATTCTCTCATACACAGTAT
Source organism: Octopus bimaculoides (assembly GCF_046866305.1). Lineage (NCBI taxonomy): Eukaryota > Metazoa > Mollusca > Cephalopoda > Octopoda > Octopodidae > Octopus > Octopus bimaculoides. The sequence goes on from NC_142937.1 coordinate 24,094,466, forward strand.
AACATACACGAATACGCAAACACGCTCTCTCTTTGTCTATCTCACTCTCTCCTTGTCTATCTCACTCTCTCACATACACACGCACACAACTACACACACACACACTCTCTCTCTCTCTCTCTCTCTCTCTCTCTCTCTCTCTCTCACTGTCGACATCTATCTGTCTTTGCCTACACCTCTCTCTCTCACTCTCTCTCACTGTCCACATCTCTCTGTCTTTGTCCACACCTCTCTCTCTCTCTCACTGTCTACATCTCTCTCTTTGCATACACCACACTCTCTCTGTGTCTATCTCTTCCCATATCTCTTTTTCATGCATACGCATACACTGCATTACCTTCTTACTTTGTCACTCAATCTCTCTGTACCTGAGAAGTCCAGTTTATTCAACACCTTCTTCCAGACAAAACCAACACCACCAAAATATAAATCAGACTTCAATGGACTTACGGCATTGGTGCTGTAGTTTTAAAATTCACACGATTACATTCTTCATAAATATTTCAAACTGTTGATTTACATCTCAAGCATAAAATTCTATAATTCCATTTTTATTTCTAACGCTAAATTTATATCTACCGTGGTACTCAACTCATAGTTGGTCACAAACACAGCACACCGAGAAATAGTGAGACCAAAACAAGAGTAAACAAAATGAAGGGAAATAATCAACTACAACACCGCCACCAACAACAATAGCAACAACAACGACAACAACAACTACAGCTACTACTCCTACTACTGTTACCATTACCTTAATGTTAAATGGAATAAGTGTTAAATTGAGAAAAGAAAATTTCACTTAATACAATTTAAAACAAAATGATATTCTCAAGCATCGCCAAATGATTGTGAATCAGAAATTGCAAACAAGCCATTAAGAAACCAATTTGTAACAATGACAGAACTATACTTCATGCGGCTGCAGACACGCATATAATCATACACAAGATGCACATAGGCGCAGGCGTGGCTGTGTGGTAAGAAGTTCTGGGTTGAATCCCACTGCGTAGAACCATGAGTAGTTGTCTTCTATTATAGCTTCAAGCCAGGCAAAGTCTTGTGAGTAGATTTAGTAGAGGGAAACTGAAAGAAACCTGTCGTATATTTGTTCTTTTATGCGTTTCATTTCAAAGGCTGTCTCGGTGTGAGGGCAGAGGGCACCGCCAAGAAAATATTGGTGTCACATTTTGGCACAAAGCCAGCAGTTTCGGGGAAGTGGAGAAGTCGGTTACATCGACCCCAATGATCAACTGGTACTTATTTTATCGACTCGGAAAGGGATACGAGGCAAAGTCAACCTCGGCGGAATTTGAACTCAGAACGTAAAGACGGACGAAATGCCGCTAGGAATTTTACCCCGTGTGCTAACGAAACTACGACACACGTGCGCATGCACGCACACGCATACACGCGCACACAAACACACACACACGCACATCACATATGTGTCTGTGTAGTTACGAGGACATAAACGCACCAGCATCGGTTGTCAACCGGTGGTGGGATACAAACAAAAACACAAACACACACACACACATCTATAAAAGAATATATATATATAAGCATAGGAGTGGCTGTGTGGTAAGTAGCTTGCCTACGAACCACATGGTTCCGGATTCAGTCCCATTGCGTAGCACCTTGGGCATGTGTCTTCTACTATAGCCTTGGGCCGACCAAAGCCTTGTGAGTGGATTTGGTAGACGGAAACTGAAAGAAGCCCGCCGTATATATGTATATATATATATGTGTATGTGTGTGTGTTTGTGTGTGTGTGTGTGTGTGTGTGTGTGTGTGTATGTTTGTGTGTCTGTGTTTGTCCCCCAAAATCGCTTGACAATCGATGCTGGTGTGTTTACGTCCCCCGTAACTTAGCGGTTCGGCAAAAGAGACCGATTGAATAAGTACTAGGCTTACAAAGATTAAGTCCTGGGGTCGATTTGCTCGA
>NC_142937.1:24101413-24158913 GCF_046866305.1 Octopus bimaculoides
GTATCCAAGATGTCGGCATTTTGAAACCTGGCGCGAATCATCATGTCATAGGCAACTCTTTTCAGATGGCTCTTAGTCCTCCATGGCAAACTTTTTCCTCAGCTATAAATTTATTCGCTATACTCTCCAACGCCGTTGACTGTTCACCAATACATCAAGCCCTTCCTGAAGACAGAAAGAATCTGTTGTATAGTAATACGTATTCGTGCGTGTGTATTTATACATACGCATTTACTTGTTATTAACTCTTTTGGATAGAGACTTAATTTAATATTAAAATACTCCTTACTATATTTACTTATATATTAAATATACTACATCAATATTGCAAAAGTGTATATATATATATATATATATATAAAAGAAGGTAAATACAATTTATTAGATTTTTCATCAAAAACATTTTTATCTTATTAAATTTTTTTTGATCGCCAAATTAAAATTACAAGCAACCATATGGAGGAAACTTTGACTGACTAAAACGAGATGTTTGATGATTTCGCTTAGTCTTCTCTGTAACCATCTATTATAGAAAATATAAATTACTGTTTAAAAATTGTGTCTGCTCCTTAGAGTGGCCAAGTAATTCTACAATTATATCAATTTAATAAATTTATTTCTGTACCGTATATTTTACGGAAATTCATAAACGTTATGAAAAACGTAAAGCATGAACAAACATCCGTCAGTTTATTATTTTCCTTTGTTGCAATAAGTTGTTAAAGAAATTCTAGAATATTGTCGATAAATTAAGTACCAGTTGAACACTGGGGTCGATGTAATCGACTTAATCCCTTTGTCTGTCCTTGTTTGTCCCCTCTGTGTTTAGCCCCTTGCGGTCAATAAGAAATAAGAAACGTTAGCACGCCGGGCGAAATGCTTAGCGGTATTTCGTCTGTACGTTCTGAGTTCAAATTCCGCCGTGGTCGACTTTGCCTTTCATCCTTTCCGGATCAATAAATTAGGTACCAGTTGCGTACTGGAGTCTGTCTAATCGACTGGACCCCTCCCCCAAAATTTCGCGCTTGGGCCTAGAGTAGAAAAGAATATTGTAATGTAAATTATTCGTACGCCATGGAAACCAAGCGACCGGCCCTTCGAGCCTTGGGAGCCAGTAATTTTGTTTGTTACTTTTTAGGGTTGAAATCCGATCCACTGAGATATGTCGTATAAAAAGAAACTAGCATTTCTATTGCCTCTTTTCCAGCAGTTGCATATTTCTTCTTCATAATCTTTTTTTATTTAAATTGTATTTTTACACAATTTTTCACTTCAGTAAACTGTTTTAAATATGCATATACAGCCATTACCTATTTATATATCTTCAATCACATGCTTACATAGACTTATTCTATAATTTCTATAGAAAATCTGTAAAGATAACTTCAAAAACTGTTCTTCAAATGTACTAGTGTTGACAAAATCTTCATACAAATCATTAACGTCAAAACTAAATAGAATTCTCCCCTGTTCGTAATCCTGATCTTCATTTATTAGATTGAAGTAATTGAATTTTGTTATCACTTTTTGAAAGATGGTTCAAGATAACGAAAATAATTACCGTAATCTCTTTTAAGTAGACTGGATACTGCAAAAGTCACAAAATGTTTTCGTACCATTTTTTCCCTATTTTAATTTGAGATTTACTATAAACATATTTATTTCCTCCATTAAAACAAGAAATATTTGATTACGACCTCGTAAGTCATTCAATTCGGGTAAAATATCTGAAAGATATGCTAATGCACTTGAAATCTGAAAATCTTATAGATGAAGGGTGATATCCTATTTCAGTTCGTTGTTGTCACATAAAATTATTTTTGGGGGATAACCTTTTGATTTTTGTGTGATATTCATAATCGCAGAAGATTGATAGATAAGAATCACCGAAGTATTTAGTATCGTAAGATTTGCTACCATAAATTTATATTTTGAAAGGTTTTGTTCATTATCGACCTCAATTCAAAGAATGTACGTTTTAGATCCTGTTTATCTTATTATTATTATTATTAATAATAATAATAATGGTGATAGCGGTGGTGATGGTTGGCATGATTATTGTTTTCGTTACATTTTCGCAAAACACTTGACAAGCTTCAAGCAGTGCTGGAGTCTGGTTTTAAGTTAATATTTCTTAAAAAAAAAAAAAACGAAACATCATTCCAAATCTTTCATAACAGAAAAGCAAGAAATATCATTTCAAAAGTATCTTTTTTTTTTTGTTGTTGTTGCTTGAAGTATCCATTTCCAGTTGAAGTCGAAAATGGTTGGCAGAGAAAAAATATATCCTGTTTTATGCGTTCTTTTGCTGGAGCATCGCACATCGAACATAAGCTGCGCATCTTTATTCACAACAATTAATTAATCTAGTTTTATTACGGAAATCTGCAGTCCTTTTAGTTTTCTTCAACAACCATCAATAAGATATCAATCCGAAGAATGGAATATACTGCACTTTCTTATCAACATAATCTCTCACACGTAATACGGATCATCAAATTAATCTCCAAATATAATTCGTATCATATCTTTCCAACCGATTTTAATTTTGTTATCTCTAGCAACAGCATGACAGCGATGTAGTCTCCCCCGCTTTTGGGGCGGGAGAGTGGGGGGGAAGAAAATGTCATTAAAAAGTTGTTCTTTCTCTTCAGGTATGAACTTTTCCGAGAAAATATTTATTTTTTGCCCAAATGCATTTTAACTATTTTTTGTCCCAGCGATTCGTTACTATAAATTTCGCAACTAATCTCACACTGTTATAGTATTACCATGCCATTTGTAATAAAAAAAAAAAAGAAAAAGAAAGCATAGGTTGTAACTTGCATGCGCGTATAACATAATAGCACGTACCATGCTTTCGATTATAATCTTCGGTGCCTATGGAATTGCAACTACATGGAAAATAGTCAGGAAAAAAATACATTTTTATATTCACCATTTTAACAATGATAATGATTTCAGATTTTGGTTAGGGCCAGCAAGTTCGGGGGAGGATATATTTCGGTAACATTAAGCCCGGTACTCAACTGGTCCTTCTTTGATCGATCCTGAAAGGATGAGAGGCAAAGTCGACCTCGGTGGCTTCTGAACTCAGAAAGTAAGGACGAACGAAATGCCGCTAAGCATTTTGCCCGACATACTAACGATTCTACCAGTTCGCCGCCTTAGTTTTAACAATAATAATGATAATAAGGAATAGTTATATATAATTATGGGACAATTAACTGAAAAACCCTAAATATAAAACAGAACTGCATGTCTATCTATCTTGCTATCTAGCAAGTGATCTATTTATCTATCTATCTATCTACCTACCTACCTACCTACCTATCTATCTATCTATCTATCTATCTGTCTGTCTGTCTGTCTGTCTGTCTGTCTGTCTGTCTATCTATCTATCTAGGAGTGGCTGTGTGGTAAGTAGCTTGCTTACCAGGTGTTTGTTGGTAGTTGGTTGCTTCAAGTGAACATGGAATAAACGTCTAGCTGTTTAGCTCCGATTTGAGCAACAGGTCACCGTCAAGGTAAATGTTTTCGTTTTTTCTGAGCTGCGTAGAATTATTGTATGTCTTATTTTTATTACAGTATATTCTGCCCAGCTCTGGGGCATTTTCGCTTACTCTTGGCGGTGTTGTGATTGTGTTCGTTAACAAGCAACTGAAGAACTTCAAAGTGAATTCTCCACTAGAGTTATTTTGAAAAATTGGTGCTCGCAAGCTGTGCGTGGTTTTGAACACGGAAACGTTAGAAGTGCTTTACCAGGAGAATTATCAAGAGATTTGTATGTTCATGGGTACGTGTTTGTGTATCTGTGTGCCTGAGTGCATGTATGTGTGCATATGTGCTTGCGCGTGTATATGCGTGGTTTTGTGTTGCAGGTGAAGTGAGGAAAATCCTGCTGCTAGTACCATGAAACCAACCCAGTACAACCTGTTTCCTGGTCAGGTGGTCGGCTATTTAACCAATTACCCCATCTGCCTCTTCGGGTATCCTTACCTGGTGAGCCAGGTGGGGTAGTTGGTGTTGAGGACACTCCGAATGACTAAAAGCAAGGCCTGTTAAAGGACGAACGAGCTAATTGTGAACCAACGGCCATCAATACGAGTGACGTCTCGTAAAACCAGCCCGAACGTGGGATGGCAAACCATGCAGCTTGTGGAAGACCGTCAACACGTAAATTCTAATGAAAGACACTGTGATCTCGAACTGGAGTCGATGTCCGTAAGTGATGTGGCGAAGAACGAGAACACGCTTTTATATATTCATGCCTGTGCGCATGTATCTATGCGTGCATGACTGTGTACATGTACGCGTGCACTTGTGTTTGCGTGTCTGTGCATGTGTGTGTGTGTGTGTGTGTGTGTGTGTGTGTGTGTGTGTGTGTGTGTGTGTGTATGTTTGTGTGTGTGTGAAACTGTACGGAGATAGCTGTCTCTCGTCGATGCAATTTCGATTACAAGTGATCACCAGTATTTTCCATTTTTATTAATTTTCTTTAATGAAGTTTACAATTACCAACTTCCACTAATTTGCCCCCTAGAATAATCAGTTTCCATAACAATCTATGTGGTGCCTTGATTTACTAGGATTAGCACAACAAAACTCTCGAATCAAATCTTGCTTTCTTAAAAAGGGAGAGGAACTTTGGATAACTAGTCCTGGGCACGTTTGGAACCCTTTTGAGTATAGGCCTGTTCAATGAGCGATGAGCGTATACTAAACAATTTTAACAATTTTTGGCTGTGTGATAAGTAGCTTGCTTATCAATCACATGGTTCCGAGTTCAGTCCCACTGCGTGGCACCTTGGGCAAGTGTCTACTACTATAGCCTCGGGTCGACCAAAGCTTTGTGAGTGGATTTTGTAGACGGAACCTGAAAGAAGCCCGTCGTATATATGTATATATATATATATATATATATATATATATATATATATATATATATATATATGTGTGTGTGTGTGTGTGTGTGTGTGTGTGTGTGTGTGTGTGTGTGTGTGTGTGTGTGTGTCTGTGTGTGTATGTGTGTGTTTGTGTGTCTGTGTTTGTCCCCCAACATCGCTTGACAACCGATTCTGGTGTGTTTACGTCCTCGTAACTTAGTGGTTAAAGAATAAGTCCTCGGGTCGATTTGCTCGATTAAAGGCGGTGCTCCAGCATGGACACAGTCAAATGACTGAAAAGAGTAAAAGAGTAATAAGAAAAATAACATGGTAACTACACCAAATAGGAATACCGAAAAATAATGTACTTTCGAATATGCAGTGTGACGTTATACCACATAGTTTAGAAGTCAACAGAAGATGTCCTTGCTATCAACCAATTAGCATAGAGCTATTGTCGAAACATTGATGTGGATATGCGCTGTGTGTGTATATGCTTTAAGTGACAACCAATTAAAGTCAAGGACTTTAGTGAGCTGCATATTCAATAATGCATTGATGTATGCTTTACTAATTTCGAAGGGGTAACAATGCATCATGTGCAAGGGAAAATATATGCACTGTGTCTTGATTGTGTGGGTATTCGGAAATGCCAAAAGTGGTTTGACAAATTCAAAACCTGTGATTTCAATCTTTTGGGTGGGTATCGATCAGGAAGACTAACTGTTTTCAAAAATGGACACAATAAATAGCAATTGAAAACAATCCATGTCAAAGTATCGGAGATTTATCCTGGAGGTTTTATGTACCTTAATCCAATGTGCAAGATCATCTCAAGCATATTGAGAAAGTGCATAGAGAAGGGCAATGAGTACGTGTGTACCTCGTAATAATTCAAAGCCACATTCAGTGAAAGATGAGGAGTTATGTACATTATCTACATTTGACGGAAACTTGTCCTCATCTTGTTTGTTTTTAACACAACGCTTCGGCTGATATACTCTCCAGCCTTCATCAGGTGTCTTGGGGAAATTTCGAACCTGGGTTTTCATTCCTAAGGTATTTTTCGATGTTATTATTATTATTATTATTAGCATGGAAAGCGGACGTTAAACGATGATGATGATGATGATTATTATTATTATTATTATTATTATTATTATTATTATTATTATTATTATTCAGGTCACAGCCTGGAATCGAACTCGGAATCTTGGGGTTAGTAGCCCGGGCTCATAACCACTACGCCATATGCACAGACACGCAAACGCGTGCACGCATACATTTACGCAGACATGCACACATAGATATACACATACGGGCTTATGGCGTAGTGGTTAAGAGCGTGAGCTACTAACCCCAAGATTCCGAGTTCGATTCCAGGCAGTGATCTGAATAATAATGATAATAATAATAATAATAATAATAATAATAACAACAACAACGACATCGAAAAATACCTTAGGAATGAGAACCCAAGTTCGAAATTTCCCCAAGACACCTGATGAAGGCTGGAGAGTATATCAGCTGGAGCGTTGTGTTAAAAACGAACAAGATGAGGACAAGTTTCCCTCAAATGTAAATAATATAAATAAGTTCATTAGGTTGGGAAGCTCTACATTACCTCCCCTCCCAAACAGGGCTAGCACCATCAGATTTTCATTTATTTCCCACTGGTAAAACATTCAGAAGCACGGACGATGTCGAAACCGCGCTTCAGACATTTTTCTCTTCTGAAAATCGTCTTCTTCTTCTTCTTCTTCTTCTTCTTTATTTCTTTCTTCCCTCACAAATCAGAGAACCGGTTTCGAGATACGAAAATGTTATTGCAAACAGTTACAATTATTATAATAATAATTATTATTATTTCTTTTTTGAAAGAATAAATATATTTGCGATATGCTTTATCGTTGATTTGAACCCATTGTATGAATTGAGACATTATTTTGTGATACCTCTATATCTCAGATATCCACTCTAATGCCGCATCCATAAGCTATCTTCTACCTGAAATGGACAGCAAATCACTAACACAGTTGCGCACATTCACAGATGTGTATGAGTACACGAATGTGTACTTATGTGCGTATGAAGGGTCATATTAATATAATGATAAAGTTAGTATTAACCTAATATTAAACCGGTATCCTAGTAATTATTCACTTATTTATTCGTTATTCATTTCAAACCTGTCTATCACAGCTCTGTGATGATCTGATCACAGGACATTTATCAATCGATCACAACTCTACTATATCTATCAGGGCTGGCTTCAGCAGAATAAAGTTCATACATTATCGATAATTTATTTTTATTTTCATTTTTATTTTTATTTTCGTTATTGCATCTTCTTTCATTTTATTTTAATGCAGCATTGTTAAGTTGTGTGTGACAGACGTGAATAACTTGTTGGTTTGAGCTGGTGCGAGAGTATGGCTGTAGGAGCTGAGCTGATAAATCAATAACACGACACATTGATAAGCTGGAATAGATATCCATTAATACATAAACGTGTGAACACACGTAAACTACATTCTTTTAAGTTTCAGCTCACTAGCGTAGTATCCGCATTACAGATTTTACCACAAACTTATATTATTAATATTTTTTTAGGCGCCGGCGTGGCTCTGTAGTAAGAAGTTTGCTTCCCAATCACATGATTTCCGGATCAGGCCTTTTGTGTGTGTGACCTTAGGTAAGTGTCTTCAACTATATCCCCGGGGCTGAGTTAGGAGTGGATTTGGTCAGCGAAAACTAAATGAAACTAAATGAAAAAGCGGCGAGCTGGCAGAAACGTTAGCACGCCGGGCGAAATACTTAGCAGTATTTCGTCTGCCGCTACGTTCTGAGTTCAAATTCTGCCGAGGTCGACTTTGCCTTTCATCCTTTCGGGGTCGATAAATTAAGCACCAGCTACGCACTGGGGTAGATGTAATCGACTTAATCTCTTTGTCTGTCCTTGTTTGTCCCCTCTATGTTTAGCCCTTTATGGGCAATAAAGAAATAGGAAACTAAATGAAACATTTCGTGTATATACGTATATATATATATATATGTGTGTGTGTGTGCGCGCGGCTTCTCCACCACTTTGACAACCGGTGTTGGTTTGTTTACATCACCGTAAATTAACGTTTCGACTAAAGTTCCAGTGGATTAAATACCAGACCTAAAAAAAAAGTTCCAGGGTCATTTTGTTCTACGAAAACCCTTCAAAGCGGTGCCACAGCATGGATGCAGCTCAATCCCTAAGACAAGTTACAGATACAGTATTTCACAGCAAGTTGTGTAGTTATGAAATTAATGCTTCACATTAATATAGGTCCGAGATCGATTCCACAGCGCGACCTGTTAGGAAAGTGTTTTCTTTCATAGCTTCGAGTCAACGGAAGCATTGCGTGTGGAATTTTATAGACAAAATCTGCGAAAAGACACCGTATGAAATTTTAACTAGTTCTGGATTTCAAGTCCATCAACCGTTGCCAGGTTTAACATAAACTGGTCCTTGGATCCTTTTAGATGAGTTAACTCTGTTGTAAGCATTTGGACCAAAGTTCATGAATACTTCATCCCTTTTAATTTCCCTTACTTGAATTGCCTGTATGATCTTTCTTTTGTTTTTGTTTTATTAAAATTAGTAAAAGTGCTATAAAATTCATAAATGCTTTGTTCAGCCTTTCTCAGAGCTGTTTTATAATTTTTATTTTGTGCAAAGGAAAAAAATCATTAGAACACCGGAAAATTGGTTCTGAGTTCAAATACCGCTAAAGTCAACTTTATCCCTCAATTCTAGTTTCAATAACATAACGCATTTGGTCACTAATTTATCTAACGACCAAATTTTTTAAATCGTCATAAAAAGAGGTAGTTCTCCTTTGAGGTACATTACAGCCGCTAGCATATTTTGCGCCTGAACTTAAGTTGATGTATTAAGAATAAATTTGTAAAATATTCATTTTATCTCGCTGCACACGGAGCAAATAGCGATTTTATATCGATTGACGGATATAAGCACTTATCAGCAAACATTATTATCGCTGGAAGTATAAACAAATACCAGCTACTCAGCCAGACCCAAAGATGAGGAATACTTCTGACTGATGAGGTCCAATATGTCGAAAAGCCGGTGTTCTAGAATCCTCTGCATCCGTGAGTCGAGTGTGTTGAACTCACTCTCGACATAGAAGTAATTTACCCGCTTTGATGTACCCTACAGCAACCACAATACTTTGCTAAACCTAATATTCGTTCAAAATCTTTTAATTTTATTTAAACGAGAATTAATAACTGTCTCTAAAGTTGCTACTCTATTTTATATTATATATTTTTCAGTTTTATTTTTCAAGTTGGGTGCGTGTGTATGTGCGTATAATTGTGGACAGAGAGGCAGATAGGAACTGCTTGAATATGCATACGAAAGTGTATTTGAACTTATACGACCGTTCGTAGATGGGTGGATATGTATTTAGGCGTATGGATATATACATTCATGTATAGCTATAGGAAAATACAAACTAAGTTATACATAAGAACGAGGTACTGCAGCAGCCTCGGTTTCAGAGGACTTCAGCTCTTTAATACCCTGCCAAAACATTTGAGAGACCTGCAAGACATGGATATAGAGGTCTTCAAGGCAAAACTCGACGCTTTCCTCTTCACGATACCAGGCGAACCAATGGCTCGAAATGAGACACAGTTTAGGGCAGCGATGTCAAATTCTCTTATACACCAGATGTGCCATCAAAACTCTTGATTGAACTATATCAGGTGGAGGAGAAGAGCCATGCAAAGAACGTGAAGAGAGCACAGCATAAAGGCGGAAAGCCACGGTGGTGCTCCAGCATGACCACAGCCACTTGGCTGAAACCCATAAATAAATTTTTAAATAAAAAAAAATATGCTTCTAACTTTATGTGAACCTGCGTATATACGTGCGAGTGCGTATATACGTGCGAGTGCGTATATACGTACGAGTGCGTATATACGTACGAGTGCGTATATACGTACGAGTGCGTATATACGTACGAGTGCGTATATACATACGGCTGCTTTCTTTAATGAGGATCCTGACAGCTCTCCTCACTACTGCCATCTAAGCCATTTATCATTGTTAACTTAAAATTTTCGTTGATTTTATGGTGACTTAGAGAGCTAACCTTCCCTTCGCTAGATATCATGACTAAAGTAATCTTTTCTCATTGTCTTTACATCACCTATAAAATGAAAATAATATCTTTCATTTTCTTAACCTTTATAAAAAGATTTTTCTCTTAGGTTTATACATAACACTGTCAAGCAACTGACGTTAGTAAATAACAATAGATTAAGCTACCATTTATTTTTGGAAATCTGAGTTTCAATGTTCTTATGTAATCGTCCATATAACGATTGTCGCATAACGTAATTCGCGAGTGAAACACGGGTAAAGGAACATGCAAATCATGATGTTACAATTGGAATTAAAGAAGAGCTTCAACTGTCATGTTCCACTCTACTTTCGGATATACAACATGTAAATTATTCAAATGTATATAATACCAAGAGAAAACTGGAGGCCAAATATTGCGTAATACACGACTGGAATTTGGATACAGAATGGTTTACGAGGTGCTCTAAACATTTGTTTATTACTATGCTATTTCTTCAAAATCGCAATTCTTCAAGTAATATATACGTGTGCGCGAGCGCGTATGTGTAAACAAAACGGTGCGTTATTGTGTCTATGAGTTGTTTTTTACTCTTATTTCTAGCAATATTGGTGCTTAATAGCGCCCTCAGTCGCTTTGATGACGTATATATTTTTGTCTTTCGGTTGAAAAATTTGCTAACATCCCATCCTTATTTCTGTATATATGTATATATATTCATATGTATGTATATACATACATATACACACATACATACATGCATACATACATATTTAAATATATATGAGCCTGTCTAATATGCAACTTAGACAGTTTGTCCCCTCTATGTTTAGCCTCTTGTAGGCAATAAAGAAATAAGAAACCGGTTCTTTGTCTATTGGAAAAAAATCTTGAAATAAACTGAATAATGACATACATACATACATACATACATACATACGTACGTACGTACGTACGTACATACATGCGTACGTTCGTTCGTTCGTTCATTCATTACGGACTCTCTTGTAGATGGCAGCTGAGGGATCCGCAATTTCCTGTGGATTAACCTGCACAGATGATTTGTTTACAGTGACTAAATGCGTGTGTTGTACATAAGCTCTCCCCCTCCATCAAACTGACATTGCCTGGATAGTTTCACGATGTGCCACTCGTCAGATGTTGAAGTGATGGCAGAGCAACGTGAATGAAGTCTTTTGGACAAGAACACAAAGCATCACCTCACCCGGGAACCGAAACATCGATCTTGCAATCGAGAGTGCAACACCATAACCACTGGGCCACCTACCCTCATTCATACTGGGATACATATATATGCCCGTATATATATATATATAGGTGTGTACGTACGATTGTATATGAGTGTTCGTGCATATGTATGTATGTATGTATGTATGTATGTATGTATGTATGTATGCATGTATGTATGCATGTATGTATGTATATATGTATGAATGTATGTATGTATGTATGTATGTATGTATGTATGTATGTATCATGTATGTATGTACGTATGTATGTACCAGAATACTTTGATCATTGTATGTAATGCATACCACACTACGGTGCTATTTTCGAATATATAAATACATGTAATAATCCCAGCTGATGTCTAAATTTCAAAAACTACTAAATTTTTAATTTTCTGTTACACCTTACGGAAAAGTGCGTTTGAAAATCGATATAAACAACGAAGGAAATAAACGAATTGGTCTCAGTTTCATGTTTTACTCGTTTATTGACTTACATCAGCGTATTATAAAACAAATGGCTATATTGTTTTGTTTTAAATACAGTAAAAGGAATATCTCCTTTGATTTTCCTTTCATCTTCTCTTTGAGTGAGATATTATGGCAGCTGCCAGCATTTTCAGTTTTTCTTCTGACCTTCATAGCTCTCACTTTATTCGTTTTATATATATTCAGATTTGCATGTAATTGCTTTGTCCTTTCCATCTTCAAAAATTAATTTTAAATAGAATCATTTTCTTTGAGAATTAGTTTTCGAGTGAATCAACTTTATCTTTTTCCTCATCCTGATCATCCTCATCATATGCCCATTGCTGCTTTAAATTTTACTCTAAGCTTTCTTTCAGTTATTAGACTGTGGCCATGCTGGAATAGCGTCTTAACGTGTTCCAGTTGAACAAATCGACGCCACTGCTTATCTTTTTTCAAGTCTAATATTTATTCCATTAGTCATTTTTGCCAAATCTTTAAGATGTTGCGACGTAAAGCGAAACACAGGCACGCGACTGTGTTGTGAAGGCAGATCTATTTCTGCCTTTATAGCACGTAAAGAAAACGGTGTTGTAGAAGTGTACGTAGCACGTGTACTACAGCAGTACTATGCGTAGCTTAAATACTGAGATTGAAAATCAGGGGCGAATTATGCCTACCTAATCTAAAAATTAATACATAAATAAAATAAAATATAATAAAGCATTGTGCATTTTATGCGTAGTAGTCAGACTGACCTTCATAATCTTACTGAATTAGGTGCATATTTTGCCATGAAAGGAAAATGTTGCTATCGATCTATTCTATTCAGGGTAGGCACTGCCTACCTTGCCAACCTCGGCGACACTTCCCTGATATGTGTATATATATATATATATATATATATATATATATATATAGATAGATAGATAGATAGATAGATAGATAGATAGATATATAGATAGATAGCTAGATAGATAGATAGATATGTATGTATTATTGCGCCTTTTTTTCAATAAATTTTATGCAACAAAGACAATACTAACATTTAACAAAAACATCTTTAAACGATTATTCCGACCGCCTGCCAAGCAAATGGGAAGCAGTAATTGAAGTAGATGGTGAATATGCTCCGGAATAATCATTTAAAGTTGTTTTTGTTAAATGTTCTTATTGTTTTTGTTGAATAAAATTTATTGAAAGAAAGCCGCAATAATTACGAACCAACCTAATATATACACACACACGACGGGCTACTTTCATTATCCGTGTACCAAATTCATTCTCAAGGCTTTGACTGGCACGGGGCTTTAGTAGAAGACAATTTGCCCGAGTTGCGAAATACCGCCAGGCTGTGTTGATTTTTACCATGCTGAGCTCGTTGTTGTTGCTGTTTCATGTATGATGTATGTATGTATGTATGTATATATGTACAAATAAATAAAAATCATTAAAAGAATTAATACAGAAGAAATATTTTCATCCGGACAAATATGATTTATATGTGTGACTGTGTGTGTGTATATGTATGTGTATATATATATATATGTATATATATATATATATATGTATATATATATATATATATATATATATATATATATATATATATATATATATATATATATATATATATATATATATATATATATATACATGCATACACACACACATGTATGTATTTATGTACGCGTGTGTTTGTGTTTGTGTTTGTGTATCCCCCGCCCCATCACAACTTGAGAACCCGTGTTAATGTGCCTACTTCCCTGTAACTTAGCGGTTCGGCAAAGAAATATCTACCAAACTGAAAAAAAAAATACATACTAGTGTTAAATATGGCCAACTAAAGCCCTAAATAACATTGCGCCAGCATGAACGCAGACTGACGATTGAAACGAGTAAAAGATAAACGTACGTAGCTGCAACACGAAGCATATGGGTAAGCCTACAAACCTAACGTTATCAATTCCCGTTAGTTTGCTTACCTGTTGCACATACCAAGTGATGGCTTGTTCATTCCTTTACTCCTCTATCAGTTTCTTTATTCTGATTTTCGTGTGCTACGGTCTACTGGAAGTCGGTAAAGACACCACCGTGCTCTGCATTAAACGAGGTCTATATATAAGGTTTTCAAATTGTGATGCAAACTACTTAAGCATCGAAAACACTAATGATCGAACAGGCATTAATTGGGTTATTTTTCTGAGTGCACACACACCCACACCCACACGCACACACATGTTTATATATATATATATATATATACATATATATATATATATATATATATATATATATATATATATATATATATATATATATATATATATATATATATATATATATATATAAAGTCTGTCATACTGGCCATGATGAAATACTACAAAGTATAGAAAATATGAAATACCACAAGGAATATAAATAAAACATAAAAAACAGACAGTGTTGGAACTCTTTTAAACAAAATAATATATTCCTCTATACACAATCATACAAAAAACCCCCCTTTTTTTGTATTTATTTTTACTCGCATATATATATATATATATATATATACAGGCACGCACACAAGCATACATACACACGCACATATATATATAGACACACTGATCTACATATATGTATATGTATATATGTATGTGTGCGTATGTGTACATATACATATATGTATATGTGTGCGTGTGTGTGTATATATATAAAATACAGAAAAAAGGAGAATCAGAGAGATAATTATGCATGTTTTTGAGTGTGTGTGTGTGTGTATGTATGTGTGTTTGCGTGCGTGCGTAGGTGTGTGTGTGTGCGTGTGTGTGTGTGTGTGTGTGTGTGTGTGTGTGTGTGTGTGTGTGTGTGTGTTACTCTGTCATCACATGTAACTGAATGCTTTTGCTATTTAGTGGTGATAGGATAAATTTAGATGTACTTTATCTTCCATCACAAGCTGTTCAGAGGAGATAACTGCATAAACGAGAAAGACAGAAACAAGCTGCACAGAAAAACAAAGAGATAAGAAAGAGAAAGAGAGAAGAAAGAGAAAGAGAGAAGAAAGAGAAAGAGAGAAGAAAGAGAAAGAGAGAAGAAAGAGAAAGAGAGAAGAAAGAGAAAGAGAGAGAGAGAGAGAGCGAGGGGGAGAGTGAGAGAGAGAGGGGGGACACTTTACAGTCTAACAAAGACACACTACATACATACATATAGATATACAAATAAAACACTTTATTTGTAGGCTGTCGTTTATACAACATATGTGCCCCACAACAATGAACTACATCAAAATTAACAGAGGAAGAGAAACAGAAAAGATAAGAGACATAAATCAATAAATGTTTGCTGTAATTATGATTCTCAAACCCCCATCACACGTACATGTCACAGTCTCTTCACTTCTATACGATATGACTCATATATTCAACAGAAAGTAGGGTAGGGCGCCGCTGTTATCCCACCATTTCTGACTAGCTGTATGTTTACGATAGCTATACATATACATCGTATACTTTACCTTCCTATCTTAGCTGTATTCATTAGCTCCAGCAATCGCTTTTGCATTCCCAGTTCACTGACACACATACACACACACATACACACAAACACACCATCCACTATTTTACCTCTCATGTTATCAGTTGTTTCTTTATTTTTCTCTTTCTGTACTTTAGTGCCCACCTCTGCTTCTACTTCTGTGATACTTTGGCAATTCTGACTCAGAAGTAATACTCGTTGTCAATAAAGCAACAAGTCAATAGAACAACGAAGCAACCCAAGGACAAGTCAGCAATCTAACAAAGCAATAAATACGAGGTGACGAGGTCAACAGAGAAATAAAGCTTTCTTCCCATTTCTTTAGTTTATTGACGCGATTTTTATTCATCTTTCTTTTTCCCTTCGTCTTTTACTTGTTTCAGGCATTGGACTACGGTCATTCTGGAGCACGATCTTGAATGATTTTAGTCGTAAACATCGACACTAATGCTTATGCTTTATTTAACTCACGGATTTGTTTTCTATGTTCTTTGTACTTTTTTTCCTTCGGGTCGAAGTTGTTTTCTTTACGGGAACGTAAACAAAGTAACACCGGTCGTCAAGTAGGGTTAGGGATGCACATGAACACACACACACACACACACACACACACACACACGCACACACGCACAAACACACACAAACACACAAACAATCACGCACATATACACGCACACATACATATATATATATATATATATATATATATATATATATATATATATATATATATATATATATATATATATATATATATATGCGCATACATAGAAAGATATGTATATATATATATTTATATATGTGGTAAGTAGCTTGCTTCCCAATCACATGGTTCCGAGTTCAGTCCCACTGCGTGACACCTTGAGCAAGTGTCTTTTACTATAGCATCGAGCCGACCAAAAATTAGTGAGTGGATTTGGTAGACGGAAACTGAAAGGAGCCCATCGTATATATATTTATATGTATGTGTATATGTTTGTGTGTCTGTGTTTGTTCCCCCCTCCCAACATCGCTTGACAACAGATAGTGGTGTGTTTACGTCCCCGTAAATTAGAGGTTCGGCAAAAGAGACCGATAGAATAAGTACTAGGCTTACAAAAATAAATCCTGGTGTCGATGTGCTCGACTAAAGGCAGTGCTCCAGCATGGCCACAGTCAAATGACTGAAACAAATAAAAGAATAACAGAATATATATATATATCTATATATATAAAAATGAGAATGTGTGTCTGTCTGTCTGTCTGTCTGTCTGTCTGTGTGAATCCCTAAAACTCGAGAACTACGCAACCAATTTCATTCAAATTTTACACATGCCTTACTTAGGGTTCCAGTTGTGTTTTAGTCAAAAAAAATTATTAATTTCTTGCAGAGTTCGAGCACACGGCAACATAATATCTCCTCCACTATTTAAGTATTACGTGTCAAAAGTGAAACAAAAACACTCATGTCAAATACTTTCACTTTAAAAATGAAACTATTCCACTAACTGAAACAATCACATTTCGATACTGTAGTGACAGATACTTTCACAGAGAGAGAAAGAGAGAAAGAGAGAGACAGAGAGATGTATATGTATACATATACATGTATATGTACACCATTTCGATACTGTAATGACAGATACTTTCAGAGAGAGAGAGAGAGAAAGAGAGAAAGAGAGAGAGAAAGAGAGAGAGAGAAAGAGAGAGAGAGAGAGAGAGAGAGAGAGAGATGTATATGTATACATATAGATGTACACGTATATGTATATATATATAGATCTATACATACATGTATATGTATACATATGTGTAGATGTATATATATATATAGATGTACATGTAATATGTACACATATATACATATATACATGCATACAGATATCTATACATATATACACCCATCACACACTCATACACATGCACACAAACACACACATTAGTCATTTGTTTTCTTATCCAAAACTACGTCAAAAGTACTGAATGGATCTTTATGAAATTTGGAAATTATATTCTTTGCATAACGGCCATAACTCACATGAAAATTCATATATTTTTGATGTTGATGAAATTTTAACCCGAACATAACAGATGAGCATTATTTAGAAAATGATGTCACACGTTATCGAGGCTACCATTCTTTCTGGATGTGCAAAAGGGGATGACGTCTTTATTCCAAGAATTCCTCTTACTCCATCAGGAGCAGACATTCCTTTTACATTCAGAAGACTACAATTCCCCCTTCATGTGACTTTTGCCATGTCCATAAACAAATATCAGGGTCAAACACTGTCTGTAGCTGGTCTTCTCTTGGAAGAGCCCTGCTTCTCACATGGACAACTGTATGTTGGCTGCTCAAGAGTGAGCAGCAACAACAAACCTATTTGTATATGCTCCACAAGGGAAAACAAGGAACATAGTTTACAATGAGGTGTTATAATCACAACAGCAAGAAAGTATGTACATGATCACCTTCTTTTACGAAACTTCATTGACTTTCATATATTTATATTGATATACAGATATATACGTGTGTTTGGGTGCGTGTGTGTATATACATCTCTATATATAAAGATGATGCGTAGTCTAGACGGCGTTTTTAGATTTCTGGCTGTGTGGTAAGTAGCTTGCTTAACAACCACATGGTTCCGGGTTGAGTTCCATTGCGTGGCACCTTGGGCAAGTGTCTCGAGCCGTCGAAAGCCTTGTGAGTGGATTTGGTAGACGGACACTGAAAGAAGCTCGTCGTATATATGTATATGTATATATATGTACGTGTGTTTGTGTGTCTGTGTTTGTCCCCACCAACATCGCTTGATAACCGATGCTGGTGTGTTTACATCCCCGTAACTTAGCGGTTCGTCAAAAGAGAACGATAGAATAAGTACTAGGCTTACAAAGAATAAGTCCTGGGGTCGATTTGCTCGACTAAAGGCGGTACTCCAGCATGGCCAAAGTCAAATGACTGAAACAAGTAAAAGAGTAAAAGAGAGAGAGAGAGAGAGAGAGAGAGAGAGAGAGAGAGAGAGAGAGAGAGTATACACAGACTTGCAGGAAATACATAAACGCCTTTAATTTCCAAAATACTTTATTTGATATTAATTGGTTGAAGAAGTTTTCTTCTAGCTGCTCGTCCACAATACCCAAGCTTATGTACATATGTAACACATGTTCTTGGACTAACTTCTAGCTGTTTTGCAATGTCAGAAGCCTTCGAACGGTGTTCGTTTTCCACATATGCACACAACACATACACACAACACATACACACACAACACATACACACATACACACGCACTGTACACAAACAACACATACACACACACACACATGCACACACGCAACACACACACACATACAAGAGAAACTGAGAAAGTAATGCCATTTTTATTTGCATTACCTCGTGACTTTCGTATTCACATGATTCAGTCAAAAAGTAATGGAAATAAAAGTTACATTACTTTCTGACTCACCCACGTGCATGCGCGCGCGCGCGTGAGCGCGCGTCTGTATGTGTGTCCTTTTACAGTTTTATTTCAAGGTTTCTTACCAATAGAAAAAGAGTGTCTAAGTGCGTATGTATGTTTGTGCATACATTTATATATATATATATATATATATATATATATATATATATATATATATATGTACATGTGTGTGTAAATGTTTAAATGTGTATGCGTGAGTACATCTGCACTGATAGTCGAAATGTTGGCGTTGACTATGTACTGTTATCCTCTCCCTTTTTGTTATTCCCCAACACATTTTTTTTCTTTTGGTCTTTACTATTTATTATACACATTTCTCTTCAACATTAATAATTCATGAACTTTACAATATTCATTTCACACCATTTACAGGAATTAAACAATCTATTGTCTAAACAGTACAGTCCTCCTCCTAAGCAAACTTCATACTAACGACCAGCACCTCTATTTTTAACACCAATCTTTGTCCGGTACATCACCACTTTTCGCTTCTTTGACTGTAGTATCACTACGCGACTAATAGATTCACCCATCAACAAACGCCACTACAACCAGCAACAGCAAAAGCAGCTATGGTAACAAATATTAATGTTACCACCTTCGTTACTGTTCAGTCAGCGTGTCTCACCATGCAGAACAGTACAACCCAAACGCATCGCTATCGCCGCTCTAACACGACTTACCTCAATAATACCAACGTCATGAGACATCGAGGGAGCGTCTTTATATTAGTGCAGCCTGCTAGAAATAACAGCTAAATAACCCTCAGATCGCAGAAAATTGTCTAAACAGAAAGAGAAAGAAAAACCAAGTTTATATTGGACGATGAAGTTTTACACTACTCTAGGCACAAGGCTGGAAAATTTTTGGGCAGGGGTGGAGGGGGGCCAATCGATTAGATCGACCCCAGTACGCAACTGGTACTTAATTTATCGACCCCGAAAGGATGAAAAGCAAGGTCGACCTCGGCGGAATTTGAACTCAGTACGTAAAGATAGATGAAATACCACTAAACGATTCGCCCGGAGTGCTAACGTTTCTGCCAGCACGCCGCCTTATTTTTACACATAATATTATAGCTTAGGAGTATTTCGTTCATCTTTATGTTCTGAGTTCAAATTCCGTCCCAGTCGACTTTGCCTTAAATCATTTCGGGGTCGATAAAATAATATAATATAACCAACTTAACCCCTCTCCAAAATTTCTGATCTTGTGCCGAAATTTGAAACGAATATCATTTACGAATTAAAGACGAGTTTGTCACGTTAGGAATGTCCTTCAATATAAATCTGTTTGATCATTCCTGATCTGGTTATATATTAAAGCAATAACAATTTAAAAAATATTCTTTACATTATTTACATTTGACGGATATTTGTTCGCATCTTGTTTGTTGCTCACAACGTTTCGGCTGATATACCCTCCAGCCTTCATCAGGTGTCTTGGGGAAATTTCAAACCAGGGTTCTCATTCCTAAGGTATTTTTCGATATTATTATTATTATTATTATTATTATTATTATTATTATTATTATTATTCAGGTCACTGCTTGAATCTGACTCCAAAACTTGTGTGTAGTAGCCCGCGCTCTTAACCACTACGCCATATGGCCGTAGTGGTTAAGAGCGCGGGCTACTAACCCCAAGATTCCGAGTTCGATTCCAAGCAGTGACCTTAATAATAATAATAATAATAACATCGAAAAATACCTTAGGAATGAGAACGCAAGTTCGAAATTTCCCCAACACACCCGATGAAGGCTGGAGGGCATATCAACAAACAAAATGAGGACAAATATCCGTCAAATGTAATTAATGTAAATAATGTACACAATTCCTCATCTCTAAATTATTTTTGATTTAAGCATAAAGCAAGTACTATTTTTTTTTAGCAACGTTTAGTTGCATACATTGACAGGTACTTCGTTTATAAACCCCGAAAGGATGAAAGGCAATGTCAACTTAACTGGGATTCGAGCTTACAACCCAGCATAAAGAAGTGCAACAAATACCACAACACGTTTATCCCCCTTCTTTCACAACAACAATAAAAACATTTTTTTTTAATCATGGGTACAGGGCTAGCAATTTTGGAGGAGATGGTTAAGTCGATTAATTTAACCACAGTCCTCAACTAGTAATCAACGCTGAGACAATGAAAGACAAAGTCGACCTCGGTAGAACTAGAACTCAGAACGAAAAGGCAGACGAAATGCCGCTAAGCAATTTGTGTAGCGTGCTAAAGACCCTGGAAACTCGTTGCCTATAATAATAATAATAATAATAATAATAATAATAATAATAATAATAATAAAAATATTCAGACAAATACATAACAAAAACACCAGGACTTACAAATATATATAACATACAGAAAATTGCACTACTGGGCACTGCACACATTCTACGCAAAAAACTTTCAATACAGTAAACATAAGAGCACCACAGCAAACCACAGCACATACCCAAGGCGCACAGAGCTGCGCTCGGTAGTGAAGTGAAAGCACGTTATAAAAATAAAACTACTGAACAATAATAATAATAATAATCCTGTCTACTAAAGGCACATGGCTTGATGTTTGGGGGAGGGGAATAGTCGATTACGTCGACCCCAGTACACAACTGGTACCTAATTTATCGATCCCGAGAAGATGATATGTAAAGTCGATCTCGGCGGAATTTGAACTCAGGACTTAAAGACAGACGAAATTCTGCTAAGCACTTCGCCCGGCGTGCCAACGTTTCTGCCAGTTCGCCACCTTAATAATAATAATAATAATAATAATAATAATAATAATAATAATAATAATAATAATAATAATAATAATAATAATAATAAGAAGAAGAAGAAGAAGAAGAAGAAGAAGAAGGAGGAGGAGGAGGAGGAGGAGGAGGAGGAGGAGGAGGAGGAGGAGGAGGAGGAGAAGAAGAAGAAGAAGAAGAAGAAGAAGAAGAAGAAGAAGAAGAAGAAGAAGAAGCAGGAGAAGAACAAGAAGAAGAACAAGAACAAGAACAAGAACAAGAAGACACTGCGACAGCTACCGAATGCAACAAGCTATTCCTTTGAAAACAACAGCAACTACAGCACCACCTACAATATTAATTCTTACTCATATCACCATGGAAACTACAACCACTGTACAAAATCTACATCAGCACCGCTAAACCAAGGCTCCCTAAACAATACCGTTATTATTACCTCTGCCACGACTACACAATAACTACTTCAGCACCGCCAACCCAAACAACTTGAGCAACACTATTGCCTCCATCATAACGATTACCACCACCACGATAACTATACCTGCCACCACAGCCACCACAACCGCCATTTCAAATATCAGCCCAATAGCATTCAGTTTCATGGCTACCGCGCTTACATTATTTCCTATCTCTCTAACCCATCTATCGGTACATTAATCAAATGAAGTCTGCCAGTCATTGAATGGATGAGTCAGAGGAATGGAAAGCAGGCAACCCGGATTCAGTGAGACGAAAATCAAAGGGGCTATAGAATTACATGAAAAGCAACACTTGAGTGAATATAAGGAAAACATTTAACACTTTAAGGGACGAAAATAATTACGGAACGACAAACATCCGAAAGTTCTAGTCTAGTTTCTTTCATATATTTCTTGTATTCTCTACTGTAGATGCATAGATATTTATGCTTTTGGCTGTGTGGTAAGAAGTGTGTTTCCTAACCACATGTCTTTCGGGTTCAGTCCCACAGCATGGCGCATTGAGCAAGTACCTTCTATTATAGTTCCGGGCCGACTAATGCCTTGTGAGTAGACTTAATAGACGGAAAGTGAAAGAAGCCTATCGTATATGTATGTGTGAGTACATATGTATGTGTGAGTACATATGTATGTGTGTGTCTTTGTGTTTTGAATCTAACAGCTCAACAAACAGTACTGGCTTGCTAACGTCCCCGTAACTTAGTGGTTCGGCAAATGATATCGTGAGAATAAGCACCAGACTTTAAAAAAATAGTCCTGCGATCGACTTGTTCGTCTAAGACTTTTCAAGGCGATGCCCTAGCATGGCCGCAGTCCAATGACTAAAACAAATAAAACGTAAAACCCACTGATATGGAGTTTGTGCTTTATGCAAGGATAACATAGTCAGGATACATTAGATAATGTAGTTGTAAATCTGGAAAAATTAGCGAGTCAGTCTCATGATAGAATGCGTTCCAGTCATGACATTCCCGTCTTGTCTTTCTTTGTCCAGACTTAGTATATCTGGAACAATTTTATGTAATGTATCGTTCCTTTTTTTCATTCTTTTAAGACATTCTTTTAAGTACTAATTTACAACAATGTACAAGTAGCTGCATTTAATTTAATTATTTGAATAAATTTAAAGCATGTTTAATTTAGAGTGTATTGACCAAGGTGACTGCTCCTCGTTCGGAAAAACCAATTACCCAAAAAGGCTTTGGTATCAAAGGTTTCGGAACTTCAACGTTGTACATGTAACACATAAACCTTGGAATTCTTGGCTAATCCAAAGCTAAATAACAACAACAAAATCTGGATGGTCATCTTGTAATCATAGAGATTTGAGTTGTTGAGGACACCATTCGAAATCTGTTTGCTATGGAAAGATTTAAGAATAGTAATTTTTAAATTAGCGTGTAGTTCTTTCTTCACGCAACGAAATCCGAGAAAGCGTTCCTTATATTTCCCACTCTACTGCTTCCTATTATGTGGTAACTATTAACAAAATACTGTGCCTTGCGTATTTATTCTTAATACGTTCCGGCAGATTTAAACGCAAATATGCTATCCGCTATTGCATTCATCTCAAGAGCTTGTTTTTTACTACAACTATGTATTCATAACATACTCGATTCTTTATTACAAAGGATCCTAGGACACCGGTGTTTCGATATGTTGTGTTTCCTCAGCCAGAAAAAAAACTACCTGGACTAATCAATCTAGCAAACTGTGTGTTGACACGTACTGATATGTGCCAAACAATAAATCCTCATATATATGGTGAACAACGGGATTCGAAACATCTTGCATGTTTCTTCTTAATACGTCCCATATTCGAGCGCTGTACTAATGAATCGAGCGAGTTATGAACACATAGCCGTCGTAAAGGAGAAGCTGTTTTCCTGTGACGAAGAAAACAGCGATTAGCATATTTGCGTCCGAATCAGCCGGAAAATGATAAAAATAGTTATGCAAGTCATCGTTTCTAAATTCCTTGTTCATCGCGAGTATTTATTAGCAAAATTCCGCCGGGGTCGACTTTGTCTTTCATCCATTCGAATCGATAAAATAAGTACTAGTTGAGCAGTGGGGCTGATGAAATCGACTTAATTCCTCCCCGAAATTGCTGGCCTTGTGCCAAAATCTGAAACCAATATTTATTAGCAAGGATAGTCTTGCTGACTCGAAAGTTTTCTTGCCATAAATTCAAAAGACAGTAGACGAACTGTTTCCGTATGTTTGTGAGTGGGTCTGTGGGTGTTTCTTACTACGCAGGTGGGTTTCTTTTCAACTACCGAAGCGAAAGAGCGATAACGAAAGCAGACCTTCAAACCTTTTAATACCTAATTGTCAACGTATTGAGAGATTATCAGCAATTTCATTCCCAAATCGTAAGGACGGGAATTTATTCTTTTCGATGATTGACTGCTCATTAATATAAATATATCTATTTCAAAACAACATACTTCCTTTAAGCGATACTTCCATACATGCAAAACAGCCATTACGAAACATTAATCTCTACTGTTATAACAATGTATTGCGTATGTGGTAATTAGATTTGCTAGATATAGCAGTCAAATCAGCCTGTGTCATAGGAACAAAAGGATAGACAGGATAGGAAACATCTAGATACAATGTGACTGAAAGTAACAAAGGGCTGGATAGTCATGGGTGGATCATTATGAAACACTGTCTACACCAGTATATGCAGTCATTCGAAGAGCTAGATATAGCAGTCAAATCAATCTCAAATCAAACATTACCCTCTTAGAGATAAAATGTTAAATAGGATTATATACATCTGCTTATATTGTGACTGAAAGAATAAACTGGATAGCCATGCGGGGAATCCATTTATTCTATGCCGACTGGTCTTGAACAAAACAATAATATAAATATATCTTTGTCGGCTACTTGATTCAGTCATCGACTGCAGTACTCGATTTAAGTCAGTTTCTTATTCTATCGGGTTTTGTGCCAAACCGCTCAGTTACGGGGACTTAAAGGAACCAATACCGACTGTCACACACACACGCACATATATTGTGTGTGATATATATATATATATATATATATATATATATATATATATATATGTGATATATATATATATATATATATATATATATATATATATAACGTGAGAGAGTTAGGGGTTGGGGGTACAACCCACTAAGGGATAGTATCTATCCAGTATACTGCTAGGAGGGTACCCAATTATTGCTACGCTAGTGCTATACTAGGTGCAATCAATGGGAGCGGGTAAAAGTGGAGGTTTTACCCAAAATTTGTGTAACAATTAGAAAATGGAGGATAATATGCTGAACCCAACTACTTGCAGACGGTGTATCCCGTTGAATTCATTAATTTAATTCATAGCAAAAGTGACAAAAGAGAGGAAGAAAAGAAAAAAGAAAGAAAGAACCAAAGCACAGGTGTCCATGGCAGACTATGTTATTTTGCCAACATGGTTTACATATAGAAGTACAAAGTACATAAGGAATTAGAGGATGAACAGAAGTTTAATCTTACAGCTGTTACGGCCTAGTTTTGGCAGACCCCATTCTATCCGAATATTCCTTTCCGGAGTGATTATCGGATGACATTTTGAAATGGGGTTACATGCCCGAACCTCTAGGCCTCTTCAGAGATTCACAAAGGGTTACATACAGATGTAGAGCAAGAGGTAAAAACAGAGGTGTGGTAGAGACCAGAAGAAAAACAACAGCAAAAATAAGATAGAAATAAAAATAAAAATACAATTGAAATCAAAATATAAATAAAAATAAAAATAAAAAATACAAATAAGGGTACAGCAGGAAAAAAATAATAATAGTAGTAAAAAAGAATACATAAATGAAGGTATAGCATGTGGGACATGCAAACATATAAAAAAGATATATGTCAAAAAACCCTTAGAAATACAAGGCACCCAAAAAGCCTACAAACATTATAGATAGATCGCTATAGGCACTCCAATGCCCATCTATATGTGTTGGTTCGTGTGCACAGCCTTACTCGGATGTCCCCTTACTCTCATGCATATACAAGTTTTTATAAGCAAACATACGTTGTTTGTGGCATCAGCTCTATTAGCCGTATCTAGAAAGCTGGAAGTGTTTTTTAGAAAGGAGGTTTTGTTGAGTGTGTGTGTGTCATTTCTGTATATATTGGAAGGATCTATGTAGAAGTTCATTTTATACAAGTTATTAATGTTCTAGTAGCAATTAATGTTCTAGTAGCAATAACAGTGAAGGTGACGATGACGGTGACAACAACAACAACAACAACAATAATATGCCAAACTTTCAAACTTAGCGGTGTAAGATCTCCTGTTGCCTCTTCCAACGGCTCTACCATTCTGCTGCTAGTGGGGGAGGGTTGATTACTACCGTTAACTTCCTCCTTCCAATTGGGCAACTATTGTTTTAAACTGCCTACGCTTAGCTACGGTTGGATAGCCAGTGGCCGGTCAAGATGCTAGCCTGCCTGCCCCCCCCCACACACACGTGTGCTGTGTAAATCCCCCCGTATATATATATATATATATAATATATAATATATATATATATATATATATATATGAGTTCAATTTCCAGCGACGCGTTGTGTCCTTGAGCAAGACACTTTATTTCACGTTCCTCCAGTCCACTCAGCTGGCAAAAATGAGTTGCACCTGTATTTCAAAGGGCCAGCTTTCTCACGCTCTGTGTCACGCTAAATCTCCCTGAGAACTGCATTAAGGGTAAACGTGTCTGTGGAGTGTTCAGCCATTTGCACGTTAATTTCACGAGCAAGCTGTTCCGTTGATCGTATCAGTTTGGACGCTCATCGTCGTAACCGATGCGGTGCTCCTTTTATATATACACATACACATGACAGGCTTTTTCCAAAATTTCGGGCCTTGTGCCTAGAGTAGAAAAGGATATTTTATTTAGCTAAGGCAGCGAGCTGGCAGAAACGTTAGCGCGCCGGGCGAAAGTAAAGTCGACCTCGGCGGAATTTGAACTCAGAGCATAAAGACAGAAGAAATACTGCTTAGGATTTCGCCCGGTGTGCTAACGTTTCTGCCAGCTCGCCCTCTAGTTGTTTATGTATACTGAATTATTAAATAGCAATTTATTTACTATCTTAGGGCAGTAAGCTGTCAGAATTGTTACCTCGGCAGACAAATTGCTTAGCGGCATTTCTTCCATTTTTACATTCTGAGTTGAAATTTCGCCGAGCCTGACTTTGCATTTCAGCCTTTCGTGGTCGTCAAAATAAGTACCAGTTAAACACTGGGGTTGATGTAATCGACTTAGCCACTTCCTTAAAACTGACTGCGCATCGAGATTTGAAAGAATTTATTACCAGCCTAGGGCAGCAAGCTGGCAGACTCGTTAGGGGCCCTGTTTGTTCTGCATCCAAATCTCAGCGAGGCCAGCCATTACTTTTCCTTCTATTGGATTCGATAAAAATTAAGTAAATCATGTTCTGGGGTAGATGGTATCGCCTAACCCTTCCGCTCAAAATTCCTGGTTTTGTACCTAAATCAGAGCCTTTATCTTTTTCACCTCAATTCCTATATTTATCGTCAGTTAATTAACATTACTTATTTGGCTGGTCGAACGTTGACCAAGCTAGCTGGTACGTTGTTTTACTAGTGAACAAAACGGCTCATAATGGCTTCGAAGCATGTGGTCTGTGTGTGTGTGTGTGTGTGTGTGTGTAGTGTTTGTTTTGTGATTATTCCCAGTAATTACACTGATACATGGATTAGAGAAAGACAATGCAAATTCAATTGCAACAAATAGTGTGATGATTGCGTCAAGACCTAAAATCGTAATCATCTCTTGTTAATCAAATTCTTTCTCACTCAATCACACATTATGTTTCTCACTTTCTCACCCTTAAACACAATTCCTTTCTAATACTTCCACTCGAGATTCTATCTTTGTATCTTAGGTTTTTTATTATTTATAGCCATCATAATGAGGCCAAATATATTCGAATATGTGAACATGGTTTTAGAATATTCAAATAATAGATTCTGAAAATGTTCAATATATTATATAATCATTATTTACACTCGCACATTCACACACTTATACACACACATGTGTGTGGCTCAAGAGGAATAATCAAGACAATTTTTTAGGATAATCAATAACGTTCGACAGTAGGAAAAAATAATTCAAAAGCCAATGTTCGAAAAGATATTATGTATCTTAAACCTTTGTAAAACTCTTCCAAATAATGGGAAGACACGCCTTAATGATTGGATGCGATGAATTCCGATTTATGGGGGGGATACACAAGGCAAGGTTTACACTGGTATATCTTGGATACATTATCCTCAAACAAGATCTGTTTCCTACTTTTGCGTGCCTGTAATATAAAACGCGTTTTTCACATTTTGAAATATAAGTCATTTCAGTCAGTACATTTTCCAAATGAAACCAGTTTCGATAAAGTAGATATTTCCTCTGGCAAATGATACCTCACTTTGATGATTTTTCTAACCATTTCAGGAAGTTCACTTTAAATCGGTATTCACTGCTTCAACTTGCATTTTAATAGTAATTAAAATTACCTCTCTTTAATAACCCCCTACTCGCAGCTTATTCTTCTTCACAATCAACTTTACTTCTTTCTACAGATGCGGTGCTTATAGGGTACGGCAGAAAACTCTCACATTTTACCGGTTGACAACTTTTCAACGACAAACTTGCAGTGTGTCCAAACCCGAGGCATAACAGTAATTAAGGAATAACGATAGAATATTAACGTTAACACCTGTTTAACTTCAGTTGTGCTACACCAAAGGTTGTGTAAATTATGGGAGGTGTTTCTGCCTCAGCACACCAGTGAAGTCTTCCAGCATTCCTTGCACTAATCCATGTTTAATAGGCAAAATACGCTGCTTTTGATCCTCTAGCTAAATTACCAATTTGATTTCAATTATTAAACCACTGAGTCGCTTAGTAATAATTATAGCTCTGTAGTTCTGTACCTTTCATCGGGCCAACGCATCTTATGTTCATTTTGTTTAACATTGTTCCAATTGTTGACCGAGTGTATCATAATGCTTTCCATATGTTCGTTGGCGTTTCACCTCTCTCTCTCTCTCTCTCTCTGATCGCTTCGTCATTTCTATGTGTTCTACTTCCATTTTAAATCAGATCCTTTCTCCTCGTACTTTGATCTTTCACCATTACTTGCATTGGGTATACGCTTTAGAGACGTCGTTTACAAGGCTGAGCACGAGCACAATTTAATGAAATAATGCTAAGAGTTCAGACGTAAGTACGTTTGCGTGATCTGACTTAAAACGCTGATAGCATGACGTTTTCTTTATTTGAGCCGGCAAACGTTTGAAAATGCATCACGTTTTGATGTGCGCTGCAAAGTTGTCCAATTTTTTTTCAGTTCATTACCAACAATTATAGGCAGCTCTCGTATTTTTCCAATAATAGGTTTTACTGTGGAGGTCAGCTGAGCAATATGGATGTTTAGAAGTGAAAAGTTCGTAATCCAGGAACGCTTGTATGTATGTGTGTACACATATATGTTTGCATTTGTGTGTGTGTGTGTGTATGCACACACACACACACACATGTTAATCGAAAAATGGTCAAAGGTCCTTCTCAAGCAATAGGCTCATAAAGCCGGTTCCCCACATTTTGTAGCGCATATATATATATATATATATTCTCCATGAAGAAAAATACTCCCCCAAGGTGGCATATGTAAATACACCTTGGGATACGCTTTAGTCGACGTTGTTTCATGCAACTTAACAATAAGATAGTTTAAAAAGCGTAAACCGAATTCCTTATTTCATTCTTCTCACTGAGTGACATATTAATAACTTTAATACAACTTGAACAAAAAATTATTTGCAATATCGAACATACAATTTTGGTTGAGACTGAGTCACAACAAATTCGAAAGTGATATTTGATATTTGTTATCGAATTCAAGTTTACAAAAGACTTCTCACAACTAGAAGATAAATGATGACTGTTATCTAAAAATTCAGTAAATCCAATTTCCGTTGGGAACCTAGAATCTGACGGTTAGGCCCTTGCCTTCCGTTTTAGACCGAGGAAGAGAAAGTGATGTCTCTTGGACTGTGGGCAAACAAATGACGAAGGGCATGAGTCCTAAGAGTAATTAAACTCCTCAATGTATTTAAGCTTGTCTCTTCTTTGAACACTTCGCGAATTTTTAGCAACTCATTCAAATCATCTCTAGTTTCCTTGGAAACTGAATCTGACAGCATCACCTATGTAACATAGAGAAAGAAATCAATCCAAATTTAAATATCTTGTTTAATACCAAACAAAGAACTTTCTGCGCGCTCTACATTTAAAAAGGTAAAACCGTTTTACTCTGTTTGTTTTTAATACTTGTACCAACCACATGGTCTCAGGTTCAGTCCCACTGCGTGGCACCTTGGGCAAGTGTCTTCTACTATAGCCTCGGGCGGACCAAAGCCTTGTGAGTGGATTTGGTAGACGGAAACTGAAAGAAGCCCGTCGTATATATGTATATATTTATGTATATATATATGTTTGTGTGTCTGTGCTTGTCCCTCCAACATCGCTTGACAACCGATGCTGGTGTGTTCACGTCCCTGTAACTTAGCGGTTCGGCAATAAGATACTGATAGAATAAGTACTAGGCTTCTAAAGAATAAGTCCTGGGGTCGATTTTCTCGACTACAGGCGGTGCTCCAGTATGGCCGCACTCAAATGATTGAAACAAGTAAAAGAATAAAAGAGTAATACTAAATTTTGAATCAAAATTATTTCGTTAAAACATGTAACCATGACAGTAACAGAAGATAATTTTTAAATTAATATCAATATATTCAATATAATTAATATCACTTTCAAATTTTGAAACAAGGCCAGCAATTTCGGGGGAGCGAGTAAGCCGATTACATCAACTCCAGTGTTTAGCTAGTGGTTATTTTATCAACAACGAAAGGATCAAAGGTAAAGTTATCCTCGGTGGAATTTGAACTTAGAACGTAAAAACGGACGAAATGCGGTCAAGCATTTTCCTCGGCATGCTAACGATTCGGCTATCTCACCGCCTTTTTCAATGTCATCAATATTGAGAAGTAGGCTTCGAATTACTGATGTAGTAAGGGAAATAATGCACTTTCAAAGCCCGATATTATTTTAATGATTTTGGCAAGTAAAGGAGACAACACAGTACATATTCGAGCTTATTATATCTCTTCAGCAAAAGTTGAACTTTATTTTATTGGTTGAAATGCAGAGACAGCCTTCGGTCACGAATAATCATGGGATTGCATCTAGAAAGTTAACCTCCGAGGGACAAGTCCGAGCAAGGTTGTTTATGGAAGGCCAACAGTCGCCCATGCATACCAGCCTCCTCACTCCACGCCACTGATGTCATCGAAGGGAAAGGCAAAGGCCGGTGCAGCTTTGCACAAGTGACGTCGCAACTCATTTCAACAACTGAGTGAACTGGAGTAACGTCAAATAAAGTGTCTTGCTCAAGACAAGAGCACAACACGCATCCCGGTCCGGGATTCGAGCTCACACCCTCACGATTCTAAGCTCGACGCTCTAACCACTGAGCCATGCGCGTTGGTTGAAATATCGATGAAATAATTACTAGTCAGATAACCAATATTGTACAGAAGCAAATACATTCTAAGTACTGATTTATTTTTTGAATTTGACTAAATGTCCTTTAGCAGGAATGTATTATTGGTGTTCACAGAGGAAAGCAGTTTGTTCATTGGTTCATAAATACTTGTGGAAGCTCATCGTATATTTCTGGAAGACGCTAAAAATGGTAACATTTATTAAGAATTTGTCGTTGTTTTCACGAGAGTTCATCATATAGAAATAGCAAACGAAATAAATCTAAATCAGATTAATGTGAAATAGAATCAGACAAAATATGTTTTTGTTTTTTTATTTTTTCTGATAGTTTATGAAGAATTTACATTCAGGAAGTTTTATTTGTAACATGGTAATTCTATGTTTGTATTTTTGTGGTTTGTTTGTTTTCGTAAACACAATAAAGATGTGTTAATTTCTTTCTCTTTTTCTTAATTTTCTTTCTTTAGTTATTTATTTATTTACGAGCCAAATAAAAGCATATATTAGGTGTGAAATCAGGAAAGTTGGTCACACGAAAATACAAGAGATATATACATATGTAAAAAGCAAAACACATACATATATATACATGTAGCTATTATTGCATTCATTCTCACTAGTATACACACATACACGCATATCTTTATAACTACATGTATATGTAGGTATGTAAATATATTGTTGAAACTGTCGAAATTGCAAAGCTCTTTCGTATAACTGAAGAAATATCACAGTTCTGAAACTGAAAAAAAAAGCATGTATTTCTGTTTGCATGTATGTCTATGTGTGGACTTACATGTTTGTATGTATCCACGCATACGCGCATATGTGTGAGTGTGTGTTTGCGCGCGCGCGTTTGTGTGTGTGTGTGTGTGTGGGGGGGTTGTATTTTGTAGAGTTGGATTTGTAAGTTCCGGAGTAGAAAATATGTGCTCTTGTACTTTACATTGTACATTTTGATGCCTTGAACCGAAGAAATAAGGTACATATACACACAAACATCAACACACGTACACACGCACGCAGACACGCACGCACGCGCGTGGCGCCTGCACGCTGACATATACGCACAAACACACACACAGACACACATAAGTATATATGTATAAACACACACACATATATACATAGATCAAATGTACAGAAAAGGAAAAAAGAACAGACAGGTAAAGGAACAAGAAGTATATGTATGTATGTATGTATGTATGTATGTATGTATGTATGTATGTATGCAATATGTATGTAATATGTATGTATCTACATATGTATGTATGAAGCAAGGTTTTGTAGCGATGGAACTCTTTGTGGATAAAGCTAATAAAGTAAAAGTGTGTACAACATTTGGCTAAAAACACTTGAATGGTATAAATTCGAAGTCTTCTACATTTTTTTTAATTCCAAGGGAATTTTTAGGACAAATATTCTCCACGCCCTTATTTATAACTTTATCGAATTTAAGATTCACCATTAAAAAATTACAAATGAAAAATACTTCATACTTCTCAAAGTTACTAACATTCTTTTATTGTAAACTGTACGTACATAACCACACATATCTGTATGAGTATGTGTGTGTGTGTATATATATATATATATATATATATATATATATATATATATATATATATATATATATATATATATATATATATGTATGTATGTATGTATGTATGTACGTATGTATGTGCGTCTACGTGTATATATGTGTATAGTGTGTTTCAGATTTAATTGAATATTTCAAAATGCATATTTGCTCATTTCCCATGCTGTGTATTTTTTCTCCTATAAATTGAACATGGAAGGTATGCTTACATACGTACTTACATACATACATATGTGTGTGTACACACAGACACACACACACACACACACACACACACACATATATATATATATATATATATATATATATATATATATATATATATATATATATTCATATTTATGCCTTTATGTATATATCTGTATATATATATATACATATACTCACACACACATATGTATGTGTGCTGATATGTAGAAATATATATATTTCTATTTATGCACATATATATATGTGTGTTTCTGTATATATATACATGTGTGTGTGTCTGTGTGTTCATCAAATTCAAAAACAGACACAAAACATCCGTAACCAGCAGATACATCTATCTGCCTGATACACATGAATGTGTTCTTACGTATTTGTTCATTTATTTGATTGGGTTTTCTAATACTCCAGTATTTGTTTCTTATTTCTATTAATTTATTTGTTATTTGTTCTGAACCAACCGATGACTCAAGCAGTTGAGTTAAGGAGTGGGGATAAGAAATTGAAACATCGTTTCGCCGGATGGTTCTGCACAGACCAATGCATGATTCATGCATTTGACCTCGGCAAACCCATTAAATCGATATGCAATGGGAGCGAAATTTTATTTAGGCGCAACAGCTAATCATATTTTCGAACAGTTTCTTTAAATATCCTTAGTGCTTCCAATGATTTTTACCATCCTTTATCTAAAGTACTTTAAGTGATATTTTTACGCCCTGTTGTAAATGAGGGCTTTGGAATGACGTGGAGAAGTGTTCCTTTATATATATTTTATGTAACTTTCCATTATGCTTCCATTTACACATTTGTATAGTTTCGAATTAGATGAGTATTAGTGTAGTCAGAAATGATCTCATATAAAGATAATTATATCATGATATTTAAATTGGATATGTAACGAAATATCAAACACATTCGTTTTTTAATTTGTTTAATGACTACTTTTTTGTAATGTTTTATATGAGTGTTAATAATTAATTAAGATATTATTTGATAAGCATAAGTACGCACCCATACTCACAATAGCGAATATTTTTTTCCATTATTTCCAATGAACAAAGAAAATTTATTTTAAATAACATGAAAAGAGAATTTGTGATATTTATGCTTTTTACTAGGGCACAGAGTAAGTGAAGTGAAATAGAATCAAACGGGTGCAGAGACTGATTCAGAGCAGCTAAAACCACCCACCCGTCTATAAAGTCACAGAAATATGCGTGTACTGTGAATCCCAACTGGGTAGTGTTGGTTACTCAACCACGTGGAATGATGATGATGATGATGATGATGATGATGATGATGAATAGAAATTGTGATGATGCGTGGTTTAGTGTTTAGGGTGTTGTACTCACGATCGCGAGACTGTGGTTTCGATTCCCAGGCCAAGCGATACTTTCTGATCTTGAGCAACACACTTTAGTTCATGTTACTCCAGTCTATTCACCTGTAAATGAATAGCACTGAAACGGACTGACGTCCAATTCAGGGTGCATTTGTGATCTCGATCGTTGCTACGTCATGCAAATCAAGTAAAAGTCCCTATGATGCCAAGGGCTCAAGACTGTAATGGCCAGGGATTAATGATGATGATGATGACGACATCGATGCTGGTTATAAGGACGATGATGATGATTAGCAACAGAACATATCTCTGTCGTTGAATTCACTAAAAGCCTATGAAACTTGAATATTTACCCACAATAATATTAATATGTTTGACCATTATTTTCTCTATAAATACGAAATTCAGCATCAAATTTACTACAGGAAAGTGAACGATCTGTATTCCAGTTATATAAAACGAAGTAAAATGAATATTGATCACGCATGTCAAGCTGGTACAAAGCGAATTGTTTATTCCCATCTTTCAATTGTTATTGCTGATAATGTAATTGTTGTTTAATGCCAGGTAAGCTCTGAAACAGGAGATTTCTGATAAAACGCAATCCACCAATGGAAATCTAGTGTTTTGAAAATTATTGCGTACCAAAAACTATATAATTCGGAGTGAGTTTGTTTTTAAGAATGTATACTGGAAGTAATTCCTAAAAGGTCGAGTGATAACTCAAGGTCAGCTACTTGCTTTGACTTACTACGTGTTGTTTGGTTGCTTGAAGTTTCAATGATACCCAGAGACATCAGAACAGAATTTAATCTTATCGCCACAAGCTTGGTGGTGATCGGTTCATCTGGTAAACTTTTGTGATTGATGTGTCAGTTAAATGTATAACTGCCTTTGATATAATTGCATACTCTGGAAATACATAGAAAATAAATATTTCGGCAGAGATAAATATTATTTATGTGCATAGATCAATACGGTGAGACATTGTTATATATATATATATATATATATATATATATATACACACACGTATATATATATATATATATATATATATATATATATATATATATATATATATATATATATATATATATATATATATATATACATGTATATATGCATATATATATTCGTATGTATATATATATATATATATGCATATATAAATATATATACGTATATATGTATATGTGTGTGAGTGTGTGCGTATATATGAAACAAGAATGTTTCTTAACATAAAAACAAAGAAATTATTTAGAATGCAATAAAGGGGAAAAATTATTAGAATTCAGAATTTCTGATAAAAGGGTATCTTGCATCACTGATATATTGATCGAGGTTGTCAGTTCGCAATTATACAAATTACGCTGATCTGACTTAATAATTACTTTGCGATGCAATATTCCAGCAAATTTATTAATCAGATATTCGATCGAAAACTTACATGCAGCATGCAAAAAACGAAGAATTTATAGATTTTAAAATTAGGATTACATTTATGATGATATATAGAGTGAAATATTCGATATGAATTATGAAGTAATAAAAGTATAGTTTCATGATTTTGTTTATCGAACAAGCTGAGCAAGTATTAATGTTGTTCTACTTTTAGAATTTAGCTGTTTTTGGATAATTGTTATTTCAACATAAAATAAATGAAAATACGTTAATAAGAAATCGAGCTGTCTGATGTAGCTTCCATTTCAGACAGACAGAACTCGTTTCCTGTGCATATATAATAAATACAGTTGCGTATATCAGAATGTCAGTATGTGCTTTTCTTTCTCTCATCTATCTATCTATCTATCTATCTATCTATCTATTTATCTATCTATCTATCCCAGTGTTCAAAGGGTACTTATTTTATCCATATCGGTAGAATAAAAGGCGGTGTCAACCTCAGCGGAATTTCTACTCAAAACGTAAAGACACACGAAAAGCCGCCAAGCATTTTGTTCAGCGTGCTAATGGTTTTGCCAGCTCGCCGCCTTAACATAGGTTATAATATCAGAAATTGATTGAGGTGAGGACGCTTGTGTCAGCAAATACTTCATCAGGGGGTGTGGGTGGCAGCGTAACCAATTCTCTGGGAAGGCTCAGATGTTGAGTTTTGTTTGCCGTATTTGTTCTCTGTAAATCAGCAGATAGTGTTAAGAGTTACCTCACAGCAAACGTGCGTTTGACAGCGAACAAATATTGACTGAGCAATGAATAATGAGGTAGCCATCATATGTCAACATGGAGAAATCATTTATTAGCCACACACACACACACACACAAATATACACGTATATATATATATATATATATATATATATATATATATATATATATATATATATATATATGCGTACACACACACATACACACACAAATATAGTTCAAATTTACAGAAAGCAAAAGACGCATACAGGTGAAGGAAGAACAAGCAGGTGTATTATTTTAACGCTCGGGAAGAATGGAAAAGTCTTTGACGTTTCCAGCCTACGCCTTTTGACAGAAAGGATTGAGAGGGGAAAAAAACACAAAGAAAAAAGAATGTGTAAGGAATAACGGTTCAACATGATGAAATGGCCGAAAGAAAGAGGCTGAGTGAAAGGGAGGTAATAACGGTGACCTAACGTGCGCAAGATGTGAAAATGGTGTGTGAGAGCGGATTTGTGAATGGGAGAGAGTGTCTGAGTATATATGTGTGAGCGAGCTTAAAATTATGTGGGCCTGTGTGTGTGTGTGTGTATAAGTAACTTAGTGCGTACATTTTGTGGAGTGATGTACGTTTCATGTACTGGTGTGTATGTTTGTGGGATTATCACATGTGCGTGCAAACGCACATTAATTCCTGTCCACGGTGAAGGCGGGAGTCGGGTGGCCTTTGTGCAGAGACGGTCAGAACACAGACAGATGTTGTAGTGAATGACCGGTGAAGCTGGAAGTGGCTCGAGACCGGGGTGTCATTGCCGAGTCTGATGTCTCGGAGGTGCTCAGTGAACCGATATATATATATATATATATATATAGGGTCCACAGAATTAACACTCAGACGCAGATGCACTCTGTATCGACAGCAGATTGCATGCCCAGAATACCGAATGATACCCTTTAGTGAGCATATTGAGAAATGCGCAAAACAAATGCTACCACAATTTATAATCTTTCCTTTCTATCAATGTGCCATTAATACACCAACACAAATTAGATTGAATAAGGAAACCTTCTTCCTTCAAAAATATAAACCCAAACTTAACCATTGCTAACACTTTTAAATAAGGAAATTCACTTCACTGAGAGGAAAAAATTATAGAGCAAAACCTAACTTCGAAACCAAACCATGATAAATTAATCAAAATCTACCAACTTCTACATTTCGATTATCTCTCTTATACCGGAAGAAATCCCTAATTACCTCCTCCTATCTAGAACTCTTTTATTTACACACGGGAGCGAAGACATGTTACCATAAAGTAGAGAAATTTGAAAAGACAACACGAAACCGGTTATTTCTCCAAATACAATGTTATTATACCCAAAAAATTTTATAACATTTTTCTGACATATTTTAAATATATTTGTTAACCATGTAACACAAGCCTTCTGTAGTTTTTTCACTCTTGTTTATCTTTTATACATCCAACCACGTGCTTTCACATACCAATTTTCTCACCTATATATATATGAATATATATATATATATATATATATATATATATATATATATATATATATATATATACATATATAGGCGCAGGCACGGCTATGATGCTTCTCAACCATATGATGTCAGGTTCAGTTCCAATGCGTGGCACGTGCTTTCTACTATAGCCTCGGTTTGTTTGACTAAGAACCTTCATGACAGTGTGCCAGCGCCGCTTCAGTCAAATGGCTGAAACAAGTAACAGAATAAAAGAATATATATACAGATATATAGTGATACATACAGATTGACTGACTGATTTACAAACAGATAAGATAGATAGATAGATAGATAGATAGATTCATCTACTCGACAAGAAAATTATCAATGTTACTCTAATCTTGCCACTAGCAGCGGTTGAAATGGTAGTGTAAATACGGGCCCCAGTGTAGCGCTTTCGAGAAAAACGAGGCTAAATCTGAGCTTCATACGAATTTGAAGTTCAAATTTGCATCAGTCTTCGTATGTAGTATCTTCCAGGAAATTTATAATATATAACCAGCAGGCATAATATAATCTTCTACTTCGCCTAAGGCGTTTAAATATAATAACAGCATGTTGCCAAGTTTGTAATATGTTAGATGGAAAGAAAATATTACTGTTATTTGTTCAAGGTAAATATTTAATGAGAAATTTGTAACTGGAAAACTTAGCTAACAAACCGTTGTATTATTAAGTATTCTCACAATGATAACCTACAAAACAACACCAACATGTCTGTACTTATATAACAATCTATCTATCTATCTATCTATCTATATATATATATCTATCTATCTATCTATCTATCTATCTATCTATCTATCTATCTATCCATCCATCCATCCATCCATCTATCTATCTATTTCTCTATCTGGCACACGAGAGCTCCTGTTCTCTGTAAGCTTTGCTACATGTGTAACTCAGCGGAACTTGAGATTTCGGTTTTCTGTGATCAAATCTTTCACTGTGCCCGGTTCTTTAACTACTTCATTTTAGAAATGTTCTCGCAATGATATTCCTAGCATAGATCTTTAGCCAATCGTAGTAAATCCATATTTTTCTCTTACTGTCGTAATCCAGTTCTGACTTGTGTATAGGAGTGCAGATGGGACGTGCTCTTGAAGAGTCTGGCCTGTATGATCTTACCCAGCTTTTTTTTAGGTACCTTGTGGTGGCAGACACCTTCCATCCATATATGTATGTATGTGTGACGTGTATGTCTGTATGCACTGTTTCTTCTGCAGACATCAAAGCTACTTAAGAGAAAAATTATTTGTGTCCAACTGGGGAATATCAGAGGACCGATTTTCCCAGACCGAACAATTTATACGCGCGCAAACACATACACACACACAAACACACACACACACACACACACACACACACACGCACACACACACACATACACACACACAGAGTATATAGATAGATAGATAGATAGATAGATAGATAAATAGATAGATAGATAGATAAATAGATAGATAGGTTTCTTTATTAGCCACACAGGGCTCAACATAGAGGGGACAAAATACAAATGTAGAGTTTTTCTTTTCGAGGGGGTCGAAAACAAAGCAGAAAAAAAACAAAAGTGGGGACAACGATGAAAAAAAAACATCGCAAAACGTTTGGGGTATTTACAAAAAATATGAAATAATACAAAAAATTCCCAATAAATGGGAAGGTTATCCGTGGAAAGAAAAACCTACGAAAAGACCACGGTAACCTCGGTCTTTAGCGTCACAGTTTGTTAAATAAAATTTCTTTTATTTAAGCAAGAAACGTAAGTAACTCTCTGTTTACAAAATTTTTAAACGTTTTATAGAATCATGGTCAAGGTGGCTTCGTCATTTATACGTGCCATTCTTGCTACATGTATCCATCTTTTTTCGAAACATTTCCTAGACAACACTTGCCTCTCTACTCTCACCTTCCTTTTCAAGTGATACTTGAAAAAGTTGATGAGAGATTGACCAGAGAGGAAAGTATTTGTCTCTAATCCTTTCAGACGCGTCCACCAGATGCATTCTTTGGCCATAGCCACAAGTACGATAAATACAGCTCTTCCTTCCCGTTTAAAGGAAGGAGGCGTGACGATATTGACGATAGACTCGGTTGATAAACCGACTCGTCCCACACGCGACAGCAGTCGTTCGACATAAGCCCACAGCTCCGAAATGGTTGGACATTGCACGAGTGCGTGCAGAACGGTTTCATCGCTCTGACCGCATCTCGGGCAGGTCGGTCCCACATTTCGCGAGCCGTGTCTATAGAGCTTATCCCGAACGGGTAGCGCCTCTCGGTAACACTGCCAGGCCAGGGATCTCTGGAAGTTGTCCATAGGTCCCGGCCCGAAAGTCGTCCTGAACAGGCGGGTCAGGTATTCCTCGTCGACGCCCAGGTTCGCCCCGAGATCGTCGTCGTACCTGCCCTCCACTAATCCCCTATAGAATGACTTCGTTGTGATGCAGCCGCTCAAGGTCGACCCGGGACGGCAAAGTTGTTGCAGAGCAACGCGACACTCACGGTGCCATTCGCCATTCCTCGGCCTCTTTTTGATCCACGACTGCAGCTCGGTCATGGAGACGAGCTGCGGGAAAGCGCGTCGCACAAACGGCGACCACACCTGCTCACCGTCGTCTACGTAGAGCCGGAGATGTCGCAGTCTCAGCGCATGTCTGCGCATCATCAACCACGGCATGCCCAGCCCTCCTTTCAGCGGGTGTTGGCAACAAACGGATCGCCTCACCATCGGAACGCTTCCTTTCCACAAAAAGCGGAAGAGGATGCGCTCCATTTCGGTGATGGCGCGATCGGGACAAGGCACGACGGTCAGGCGGTATTCGATGACGGACGCGATGTACGCCTTCGCCACCTCCGCCCGACCTTTTAGGGACAGCTTCCTCTCGGACCATTGCCGGCAGAGAGTGGCCACCCTACTCGTTATCTCGTCCCAGTTCTTCTCCGTTTGCAGGTCCGGACCGAACCAGACTCCGAGCAACTTGACCGGACCGTCCGTCCAGCGTCCCACTACTGAGGCGCTGCCGGACGGTATGGGCTTGCTTCTCCAGGTGCCGAGCAGCAAACCCACCGACTTATCCCGGTTGATTTTCGCTCCCGTCACCGCTTCGTAGTCTTTCAGCGTCTCGCCGACAAGCTCGATGTGCTCGTGGCTAGACGCTATGACGGTGACGTCGTCCGCGTATGCCGACACGCTCGTCCCGCACCCCAGTTCTCGCGGGATGCCCCTCAGCGTCGCCAGCTTCCGCAGTAGTGGCTCGAGAGTCAATACGTACAGGAGCGGCGACAGGGGGCATCCCTGACGAACCGAACGTGCAATGTCGAAGGGTCCCGATAGACGTCCATTGACGCGAACAACCGAACGGATGCCTGTGTACAAGGCAGCCATCCAGCCGCGGAAAACGGGACCGAAGCCGGCCGCTTCGAGGACGGCCTCCAAGTATCGATGGTCTACCCTATCGAAAGCTTTCGATTGATCCAAATTGATCAGGGCCCCACCCATGCCAGGTTCCTTAACTACCCTCTCTATGATGTAGCGCATCAGATGGAGGTTGTCATGGATGCTCCGGCCCGGCACGGCGCACGTCTGCTCCGTGCCGACCAGTTTCTCGATGACAAGCGCCAACCGCTTGGCTAACACCTTGGCCAAAATTTTCACGTCTGCATTGAGCAGAGTGATGGGCCTAAAGTTATCTATGGCGTCCCCCTTGTTTGGATCTTTCTTCAGCAGCGTTACCGCTCCTCGGCTCACAAAACCGGGAATGCTCCCGTTCTGCTGCCAGTTGCAGTACACGGCCGCCAAGACTTCTCCAAACAAGTCTGGCATACAGTTGTAAAGCTCGTAGGGCAGACCATCCAAACCCGGAGATTTGTCCGTCGAGCAACCCGCCATCGCGTCCCTCACCTCCTCCGCCGTGATGACCCCTTCGCAGCACTCCGCCTCTCTTGCCGAGAGTCGTGGCAAGCTGTGCAGGTAGGCACTAAAGTCCA
The DNA here is from genome assembly GCF_046866305.1 of Octopus bimaculoides. Classification (NCBI taxonomy): domain Eukaryota; kingdom Metazoa; phylum Mollusca; class Cephalopoda; order Octopoda; family Octopodidae; genus Octopus; species Octopus bimaculoides. Next base: position 24,143,848 of record NC_142937.1, read on the forward strand.
CCCTGCCTTCTCGCTCGCCACTCCTCCCGAACAGTCGGGCAAAATGCCGCTGAAACGCCTCACACATCTTGCTCGGCTCGAGCAATTCGCGCCCCTGTTCGTCTACCAGAGACCGGATGGTGGCTCTGTTACTCCGCTGCGCCTCCGCCACCCGGGCCTCTCGTGCGGCTCCAACACCTTCATTCCTCAGAGCACGCATCCTTGCCCTGACAGCACACCCTTCGTGTTTAGCATTGAAGTGTTGGCCGAGGGCCAACCTCGCCGCTAAAACGTCGGATGCGATGCCACTTCGCAATGCCTCTTCTAACTTTATCACTAGCTCCCCCTCTACTCTGTTCCTCTCTACAGCTAGTGCCCTGGTATACCTTATTGCTTCCGCCCTTACTGCTCTCTTGAGGGCAAACCACCATTTGTTGTTGACGATGGCTCCCGTCAAAGCCCTCTTTACTAACGTGCTAATCCGGTCTCTGAAAACCTGTCTCGACGGGAAAGACGCGTTTAGTTTCCAGTAACCGGGACCCTGCCTATGTGCCTTATCTAAGTCTAGCGTACACGTCACAAGTTTGTGATCCGTGTAGCTGACTATGTGGAACTGTGGACATCCTAAACTATCTCTATCTCTTGTCCTACACACTATCCTATCTAGATACGATCTCGACGACCCAATGCGGTTGCTCCAAGTCCACGTTGGCACATTTGGGTGGTCGAGTCGGTACCTGTCAGACAACTGGAAGCGTCTGAGCAGGTCTATGAGGCCTTTGCATCCCCTTCTAGTTTTGTCACTCCCCACGTAGTCTAGATGCGTGTCCAAGGTAGCATTCCAATCCCCCACTAAAAGTAAGGGACGAGACGTTCCCAGGAATACTTCTAGACGTCGAAAGAAGTCTGACCGACCTGTTAAAGGAGGCACATAAACTGCCAGCAACCGAAAAGCGCCTCCATCGCTGCCGTCCACATCTAGGACAACCAGTCTACCCTCCGGGTCCGTAAATATCGTCTTTACTTGGAGATCCAGACTCTTGCGAAAAAGAACCGCCGTGCCACTACCGCCCATCCTCGGCAGACAGGGAGAAAAATAAATGTTAAACTGTCCGCCAAACATGGACTTTAGGGCCCGCGGTTCATGGAGTCTGGTCTCACTAATGGCTATGATATCCAAATTGTGTGACTCGATGTCATTTAAGAAGTACCCTTGTTTCCAAGGGGACTCTAAGCCACGCACATTCACACAACCAATCTTCACCATGATTCTATTTATACGTGTGCTTTAAAGCACAAAACAAAAGAACAGAGTGTTACTTACCGTTAGAAAGTTTTGTTTCCTCCTTGGATTTTTCACCAAGGAGGCTATTGTACAATTTCTTGCACAAATATTTCTGGAATCCCCCTACCGAGTTGGGGTAGAGGGATTTTATTGTGTTGTGTAATGCTGGTGTTACATGAATAATTTTAATGTGTTTTGGCGGTGTTGTACGTGGGTGGTTGTTGGTTTTGATATCGTTATTTGTGATGTTTGTTTTAAAGTTGATGTAATTCATCAACTCTGTGTTTGTACTGTCTATTGCTGTTAGCATTGTTTTTTTAATATTACTATTGGTGTTAGTAGTATTTTCGGGAGATGTGAATCTCCCTGCTTTGTTTGTGTTTGCATTCTGTTTTGTTTTCTTCTTACTGCGCTTCCTCTTTCCTTTCGTAGCTATTTTCCACTCCTCCCCACTCTCTTCATCGGATGATGGGAGATCTGAGGAGTCAGAAAGAGGTAACGGCAAATTTTGTGCGTCTGTGTGTGTTTCTGTGAATGTTTGTGTTGCTGTTTTTATTGATGTTGACTGCTTGTTATTTGTGTGTGGTGTATGTGATATGGGGGAGGGAGAGGCAGTCTTGGAATTTTCTTTTTTTTCTTCTGTTTTTGCAGTTTCTGTTGTCTTTTCTGTTGTGGTTATTGCTGATATTTCTGTTGTTGTCTTTTGTGTTGCTGGTGGTGTTGGTAGTAAGGTTTTTCTGTTGGGGGTATTTGGTAGTTGCTTCTGTTGTTATTGTTGTTGTTTTTGTTTAGCGGCCAGAGGGCAGTCCTTTTTCAGATGTGCTTCGCTGTTGCATAGGTAACAGCGAGGTCGCCTGCCCTCTACCACCACATACAGCTTGTGGTCCTCTGCCAATCTAATGTTTGGAGGAATTTTCTGTGAAGCCTCCTCCGTGATGTGGAGAAGGATTTCCAGATTTTTCCCTCCCCAGTTCTTTTCCTCTCCGACCGTAATCTCCAAAATATTTGCCTCCTCCATTTCCAGGCACACGGCCGATATCAGCCATTGGGTATCCACCTCCGATGGCACATTTTTTATCATAACTTTGGTCACTCTCTGTCCTAGATAACTCGGTATCATTACCAAGTCATCTGTGCGGAGAGAGAGTGTCGAAAATTGTTTAGCTAAATTTTCATCCAGAAATCTCACTTGCACCGTTCCAAATTTTCTTCCCCAGGTGACATGATTCTGATAAGGCCAAATTTTTCTAAGACAAACTTCAATTTTATCTGTGCTAACATTTTCTACACGTCTGGTTTTTGTGTTTACCAGTTTATAAATGATGCACTTTTTGTTTTCATTTCTATAATATCTTTTGGTATGTTTATTCTGACATCATCTCCTTCTTTCGTAAGAAGGGATTTTGTGTCTTTTATTTGTTTTTGTGTGAATGTCACTATTGTTCTTTTTTCCTTTAGAGCATTTGCGAAATTTGTTTTTGTTGTGCTGGCGGACATGTTCTTCTGGATATTTTTGTTTATGTTGGTGTATGTACTGCCTGGTTCAAAGGTGGTGGTAGTGGCAGCAGAGTTTGTTGAACAGGTGATGGTGTCATTGCTGACGGTCGATAACTTTACGTCCTTGTTGTTGCTGTTGTTGTTGTTGTTGTCGTTGTTGTTGTTGTTGTTGTTGTTGTCGTTGTTGTTGGTGGTGGTGATGATGGCGTCAGCAGCAATGGTGCTTACGTCAGAGACATTTGTGACGGTTTTTACGCATGGTTTTGTAACCTTGGTTACAGTTTTGTTTTTGTTGTTGGTGTTGGTGGTGAGAGGCCTGTTAGTAGCTGTACTCATAGTCTTTGTGACGTTTACAGCAACTGCGTTCCTGTCACTGCATGAGCACGCGCTATTCTGTTCTTTTTTCTCTTCTGGCATCTGAAGCCTCGGGAAATGCTTGTCAAAAGAACAAGACAAGCGTTCCAAAAGTATGTTTCTCGACATTTTTCAAATGTCAAGAAGGAAATTTTTGTATTTTTCTAGGGCCGAAACTGCCCCTGGGGGTCAATTCCTGCCCTTGAAAATACACACAAATGAAGCCTAGGTGCTTCGCAACAAAATTATTTAAAAATTCCAACAAAATGTGGACAGTAAAAGGTCAAATAAACGTTTACCTTCGCAGCCGATGTGACAGCACGTCCGTGAGAAGAGATAGATAGATAGATAGATAGATAGATAGATAGATAGATAGATAGATAGATAGATAGATAGATAGATAGATGCATATATATATATATGTGTTTATGTGTATGTGTTTATGTGTATGTATGTGTGTGTGTACATATATATTGGTTTCAAATTTTGCCACGAGGCCACCAACTTCGGAGGTGGGGAAAAATCGATTACGTCGACTCCAGTACTCAACTGGTACTTGGTTCTTCGACATTGAAAAGATGAAAAGCAAAGCCGGCCTCGGCGGAATTTGAACATAGAACGTAAATTCGGACGAGATACCACGAGTTGCTAGAGCCAGGTATTAACTATTCTGTGAGCTTGCTGCTTTACATACATATATATGTACATGTGTGGAGGCGAAATGCCCCAGTGGTTAGGGCAGCGGACCCGCTGTCATAGGATCGCGGTTTCGATTCCCAGACAGGGCGTTGTGAGTGTTTATTGAGCGAAAACACCTTAAGCTCCACGAGGCTCCGGTAGGGGATGGTGGCGAACCCTGCTGTACTCTTTCACCACAACTTTCTCTCACTCTTACTTCCTGTTTCTGTTGTGCCTGTAATTCAAAGGGTCAGCCTTGTCACACTCTGTGTCACGCTGAATATCTCCGAGAACTACGTTAAGGGTACACGTGTCTGTGGAGTGCTCAGCCACTTGCACGTTAATTTCACGAGCAGGCTGTTCTGTTGATAGTATCAACTGGAACCCTCGACGTCGTAAGCGACGGAATGCCAACAACAGCATATGTACATGTACTGAAAAGTGGTATCGGTTCTAAAGAAAAAAGCACTATTAGAATTTTCGTGACGTTGTTTTCTGGGCCATAAATTGTCAAGAACTGAATTTTCTTTTCTTTTATCTTTTGGCTTTCTTCTCTTTTTTCTTCTTATTTTTGTGCAAGTGACAGAAAATTTGATGTATGGATCTATAGATGTAAGTGTCAAAATTCAATCTGACGTGAGTCACAGACTAAATATGTCGCATATTTTGACGAGCAGAGCTATAATCATACCACCTTATAATTTATTCACTTCACATATACTGTAGATAAATAAAGCCAGATTTTAGAATGGGATATCAAAAATAAATATCTTTCTTTGAGAGAAAGAAAATAAGATAAACATTGGCTTAAAAGAAAACGGTGAGAATAAAATATTTTATAACATAGAAAAGCCAGTCGCTATAAAAAAAATGTTATTTTCCGGCAACTTTTTTTTGCAGCACGGCGTAGTAAGCAGTCTTTCCTCGTCGGAGCTCTTAAAATATATAAGCGTATTACATACATACATACATACATACATACATATGCATGTATATATGTATGTGTATGTGTGTTTGAATACACGCACACACATATACATTGTATTTCTTCAGTGTACATTTATAAGTACGACTGCTACTGGTGACGTGCGAATTGCACGTAGAGTATCACCTGTCGATCTACTTCAAGTATAGTGATCTGTATCTTGTGATTAGCGTACTTTATAATGAATATATATATATATATATATATATATATATATATATGTATGGAGTTTTACGTTATATTTCTAGATTTCAGGGCTATGACCCCTTTTCAGGCCATGTGGAAAAACGAGGAATAGAACAATATTGTTGCTCAGATGTGTGTACACAGGGAGGAAGCTGCCATGTGCAGATTGGTATTTCTATCGTAACCAGTCTGCTTCATGTAGTTCTTTTCTGCTATTTATGGCTGGTCTCAGTTTCTTAATAAGGAGGACCTGCATAATCCTGAGATTACCGCTGTTGCGTTGATCAACAGCGACAATCTCAGAGTCACGGACGCCCTCCTGAACGTTTCACCCAAAATACTATCTCTCTCTCTCTCTCTCTCTCTCTCTCTCTCTCTCTCTCTTTCTCTCTCTCTCTCTCTCTCTCTCTCTCTCTCTCTCTCTCTCTCTCTCTCTCTCTCTCTCTCTCTCTCTCCCTATATATATAGGGAGAATTCACAAAAAAAAAAAGATGAAGACGGTGTAGAAAACAAACAGATGTATTAGTATAACGCTCGGGAAGTGAAAAAGTCTTTAACGTATATATATATGTACGCATGTATGTATGCATGTATCTAGTATGTATGTATGTATGTATGTGTATACACATATATATGTACAAAGAGAGAAGGAGGAGGCCCACAGAGTAGATTGTCAACATTTGATACAATACATTTGCAACATATCTGTGTGTATGAGTGTATGTTCGTGCACGCATATGGGTGTGTAATAAGCTCTTCTGTATGTGTGTTTACTTTAACAGCCATAAAACCCTGTGTTATGTCATGAAGCGTAACATCTGCTATTCGATACACAAAAATCAATAAAACAAAAACAACAGTGTGAAATATATACCTGAGTTGTAACGATCCTTTTGCTCCAACACGGATACAGTCCACCGGCCTTAGCCAGTAAAACGATAAAAGTATTTAGAATAAAGAAAATATTTACTACATAATATGTCTACATATTTTAACACTTCAACACGTCATCTTAAAATATATATCCTGTAACTTTATCTCTGTAGTGAGAAAAATTTATATTCTTACTAGACCTATATGCATCTAGTTGAACGAAGGCAATGAGATAGAAGATTTATTACACACGCTTGCTCTATTTATTTTTCCGCCCGTGTTTAATCATGCGAAGAAAATGAAACCAACGTTAACGATTCCCATATACATCTTTCATCTTAAAAGAAACACTTAATAGTTATCGCTTGTTACAAGTGATGCACTTTCCTTCATCATAAAACAACACTAAACATTGCTTGCATAAAGCAACACCGGTTATCATGCAATTGTTTTATTTATATACATGACCGGCACTTTTATTTGAAGCTATATTCTCTCTCAGTTGTCGAAAATTTCTAGTTAAAAATAGTCGCTGCTTAGCCCGAGGTCAACCACCAGAGGGAAACATCTTTGTATTCCACAAATGAGAATCACTTTGTGTTTTGCTTTGCTAGGCCAACATTATCCAAAATAGTATTCCCTGTTTCATATAATAAAATTAAATTTGAATGCCATTTTACACTCAAAGCAAGCTCTACTATCAGTCAGAGATGTATATTGAGTTGAAGTTTGCCTGTGTTACCGTCTGAACCGTAAACAGGCAACCTCCGAATAAAGAAGCCTATCCTAATTGACACGCTAAAAGCAGTATTAAGCATGACAAGAACTATACGAAGTAGACTGGCCAATATAACACCCTTTCCAACATATCTATTCTAAAATGATAGATTCACTCCATCTTCCATTTCTCCATGAACCGAGAAATAAGATAAAACTTCAACTGTCGTTCTGTCTCTACATTTGTAGCTCACTTTTGTATTTCATTTCACGTTGTTTCAGCCTATATGTTTTAATTAACGTGTGTGCGTGTGTATGTGTGTGTACGTGCGTGTGTGCGTGTGTATGTGTGTGTGTATGTGTGTGTGTGTGCGTGTGCGCACATGCGTATGTGTGTGTACGTGTGTGTATGTATTTATGAATTGGATGAAACACAACACGTTCCTAACGAGACTATTAGTCATCAATTGCAAAATAGAATACATACACATACATACATACATATATATATATATATATACTCACACATACACACACACATATATATATATACACACACACACACACATACATACTTACATACATACATACATACATACATACACACATATATGTACATATATGTGTGTGTGTGTGTAACATAAATAAATTTGGCATGATTTCGACCTGTACCAGTTGAACCTAGAATGATATTTGATATAGTTTGAACCAGCACCAGCTGAACCTAGCTTAGCTTATTGATGTTTAATGCGTCTTTTATGATGCAAGTATAAATTTAGCCTGAGGCGCTGGAATGTCATCTTATTCTTCAGTATTTCTTCTTCTTCATGTCACATTGGCATACATCAGTCGCAATCGATCATAAGCATCTTCAAATGAATTTCGGTCTTCATGACCCCGATCTTTATTTTTACCTTACAACTTATATATATATATATATATATATATATATATATATATATATATATATATATATATATATATATATATATACATACATATAAACACCCCCTTACGGCATAACGTTTATGTCACTGCTTGAATCAGTAGTATTATATTTTGCCGAACATTAGTAGCTGACTCTCTCGTTCCTCTGTATTGATGTAGACATCGCTCGTATCCATTGCGTAGTTTCTTTTCTCAGACAGTGGAATGTAATTTGAGGGAGATTTGGCAGCTGTTTCAAGCAAGATTACTGAGTACGCAAAGCTCTTTTGGATGCATATAGATCCGTATGCCAGCAACTTCCGAATAATACAAATTTCTATTATCATCAAAGAATTCCAACTTGGAGTATCACGTCTATTTCAAACATCCTGAAATATTATCTCAATTGTTATTTACTAAGACAGGGTATAATTTAAAAGAGATTCAGATCACATCTTGCGCCCGTCGAAAGACGTTGCATAGGTCTCCTTCTTTGAACTCTGAGTCTGAAGGAACTTGACTAAATACCGATAGCTATTTATTCTACTGTTTCTTGTCTGTTTCGTTTTTCGTTTACCCATCGTCATTTAAATAGTACTGACGATTTACATGTTGCAGCATAAATTCTAAAATGGATATAGAGGTTACTGTGTGAACTAGAAGTATACTTCGCAAATTCGCAAATTCCGACTCCATTCAATAAAGCCGCACTCTTGCCAAATGTCTGCTCGTAAAATCTTCATACAAAACAATATGTGTTTGCTGGCTGAATGCAGAAGAAACTACCACTCATTTCTACTGAAACACTTCATCAAGATAGCATGTTATGTTGACAACACATATCTGATCGGAATGCTTCCAAGCATAAAAAAAGAAAAGATACAAAAGAAAGAAAGAAAGAAAGAAAGAAAGAAAAGGCGATGATCATTAGCAGTTGGTTTTTATTATATGAGAGAAAAGATTCAGCAACTAATTAATCATTTATTGTTGTAAATTTGACAATAATTACGACTGGAAAATTCATCAACAACAATTACCATGTGGCTTTTGATCGCTGTCAAACAAATATCTTAGGCTTAATGTGAAAGCGCATGGTTTAGTGTTTAGTATGTTGGACACATAAACGTAAGCTCACAGTTTCGATTCCTGAACCAAAGGATGCCTTATATTCTTTAGTAAAATATTTAATTTGACGTTGCTTCTGCCCACTCATCTCGCAATGAGGGGATATATATGCCAGAGAAACCAGGAACCCAACCTTATCCTCCTTTCAGAGTGATGTGGACTAACCAATATAACGAGACGATCAATAGGCAAACAATGTTAGTGTGTATGTGTTGGGGGTGTTATTCGTAAAGACCTGGTAGAAATTTATATAAAAGGCAATCGTGAGGGCAACTATTTGACCAAGCACAACGGATAGGAAAATGAAGGTAGCTTTTCATTTAGACAAGCTATTATTTTCAAAAGTTTTATTCGGCAAACAAAATTCTCCTTTCAGAAGTCATATTAATGAAAATACTCGTGACGCAAACTGATTATGAAGTGCCTGAGTTAATTGCAAACAAAGTGAAACCTCATATCGGCGTAGAGTTTGTTAAAGAGCGTATAGATGATGTTGCACGAATTTTTACTCAAGACAAGTTTGATTGCTTGAGAATTATTATTTAACACAGATAATAGTTTCTGACTTATATAAGAGGCATTGTCAAATATATTGAAATATCCTTAAAATATATTGGTTTCAAATGTTCTCAGAAGGCCAGCAAATTCGGGAGCAGGGTGAAGTCGATTAAATCGATCTCAGTAATCAACTGATACTTGTTTTATCGACTCCGAAAAGGATGAAAGGCCAAATCGAACTCCGCGGAATTTGAACTCAGAACGTACAGCTAGACGAAATGTTGTTAAGCGATTTACTCCGTGTGCTAACGACTCTTATTTCTTTATTGCCCACAAGGGGCTAAACATGGAGGGGACAAACAAGTCAATTACATCGACCCCAGTGCATAACTGGTACTTAATTTATTGACCCCGAAAGGATGAAAGGCAAAGTCGACCTCGGCGGAATTTGAACTCAGAACGTAACGGCAGACAAAATACCGCTAAGCATTTCGCCCGGTGTTCTAATGATTCTGCCAGCTGGCTACCTTCATCTTTAAGATATATTGCTTAAGAACGTAAGTTTGATAAGTGTTGATGAAACGACAGATATAGTAAACATGGACGATTTAGCTACAATTGTATGTGAAATATGGACATTTTTACGATATAAGAAGAATTGGTGCATGGATCTGACAGAGGTGACTACCTTATTTTTGTCTCCGGAATCATATTGAAAATAACCGGATTCGATTTACTTAGCGAGAGATTTAACAGTGTAGTTACAGACAGTACGATTTTAATGGTGGGATGGCAAAAAATTCTTGCTTTAAATAATAATTGAAGAACCATGAATTGAACCTGAATAGTGAATCATTGACTTTCTCATCAACGAAATATATGTGCATATTCTTTAAGAATGGGCAATTTGATAATGGTATCAAAATGTATTAAATTCATAGAGAAAAACAATAGGGTGACATAGAAGTTAATTAACTATTTGAAGCATTTAGAAGCGACTGATGGTGATTATTTTTACAATTGTGGGATTCCTTGGCTAAAAATGGATCCATTCTTAACTGCTTCTATATATTGAGAAATGATCCAAAGTGCTTCATGGATACTTAAGTATTCTAATCCAGCCAAAATATTCCCCCAGTTTTATATTGAAACTGAGCAGATCAGGCCTCTCACACCTACCCTACGATGCCATTTTAAAACTAAACAATCACATAATTGAAATCTCTAAACTACAAGATGATGGATGATTAATTCAGCACAAAATAAATAAACAAGCATCATTTTTGCCAGAATAATCTGAACACTAAAGGGTTAAAAGAAACTGTGAGCTTTGCAAACACCATGACTATGCAAAACTCCATTACTAGTATTCCAGAGGAAAATCCTGTTACTTTTCACTTTTGTTAATTTGTTTACAATGAGATAGTACTTTGATATTCACATTAAATAGATTGTCCATTTTCAAATTTTGTCTATGTTATGTACATATTATGTACATGTTATGTACATATCCGCTTTGAGTAGTGCTTTGCAAATTGCATCACTATTTTCTGCCACTCAACGATATGACAAGTATTTCTTAGCCACTTGTGTGTTTTTACGGATAACGATAATGGAAACCACGAAAGTGTTGCTACATGACCGACACCATCTCACATTCTTGAAGCTTCTAAAGTTCACCCGCTCTCATTAAGATGCAAAATAAAATGTCTCATTTAATTTAAAACAGTAAATTCTGTTTTATGCTTGATGATCCGTTAATTAAAGCGTTATTACTAAATAGCTAATTAATGCACCATAACATTTTAATTAATGTTGCTTAGGTAAGATCGCATGTGAATTTGTAAAATTAAAGACGTTAAGTTTTACTTGGTTTCGCTCAAATTTTTCCATCAGATTGCTTTATTTTCTACGTTTTTGTTTGTTTTTTGTTTACACTTTTGTCTTAAGCTTAATGTGGGAGGCATTTTGGTAGATGGGGGAATGAGAAACAAAAATGAAAAGAAAATTGGTAAATTTATAGTTTTGCAATATTTTTATGGAAGCAAAAACTTTAATGCCACCAATGCATTCGGCATCAAACGAGGTTCTTTGAATAATTCAATGTAATTTAATAGCACTTTTTTATGTCATATTCTAAAAAGTATTACAGAAAACTGACTGCGCATGTGCGATTGCACAAACACATATATACCTGGGGTGGAATTGATTTCTGAGTACCCGACAACGTTTGCTTTCTTTTTTTTTCTATTAAAAATAATATGGTTTGTTAAACATTAACTATGTTCACGTATGCGTCTTGTCTGAATACATCTTACTAGAAAAGTATTTCGTTAAAAAATTAAAGTACAAGCAATCTGAGATGTTTTATATTAGCAAAAGCTAATAAAACTTGTAAAATAAAATACAATCGAAAGCAGCAACGAGACGGGAATTCAGAAGTTTCTCGAAAATAATGGAATATGTGTCACAAGGGATACGACATCTTATTAATATCGAACGAAAGAAAACGTTTTTTAACAAAGTGAACTCATGTTAATTATGCATTGCCAAATGTTACACAATGTCAAACATAATTCCAATAGTATTCTGTGATAAATTTTTTGTGAGAGTCTAGAATAATAAATGTTATAACAATGTGCTACAGTCACTTGATCGATACAGAAGCATACTTTCCCGTTATGTCTTACTTTCCCGTTATGTCTTTCAACTAAACTGTTGGTCGCTAACCATGTTTTAGCTTCGTGACTTCATAATAATTTGATTTAGTTTTTTTCTTTCTCCAGACAAAATTTTCTAGGAAGAACTTTCATTTTATAACCAGCATGACTGTTTTTCGTTTCGTTCGTGTTTGTTTGGATGGTTAGTGTTTTATTTGATGTTTGATAAGGTTTCCTGTTTTATGACATTGAAATGTGTTTTTGTCTTTTATCTTTTAACTTGTTTCAGTCATTGGACTGCCGCCATGCTGGGGCACCGCCTTGAAGGTTTTAGTCACAGATCGACCTCAGTGACATTTTTCAAAGCCTGGTACTTATCCTATAGGTCTCTAACTGAATCGCTAGGTTACATGAACGTAAAGTAACCAACATCGGTTGTCAAGCTGTGCAGGACAAAGACAGATATAAATACAATATACACACACATTGATATATATATGTGTGTGTGTGTGCGTGCGTGCGTGCTGTGTGTGTGTGTGTGTGTGTGTGTGTGTGTGTGTGTGTGTGTGTGTGTGAAGGCGCATGGCTCGGTGGTAAGAGCGTCGGGCTCATATCACAATCATGAGGTAGTGAGTGAGTTCGATTCCCGGACCGGATTGTGTTCTCGAGCAAGACACTTTATTTCTCGTTGCTTCCGTTCACTCAGCTGTAGAAATCAGTAGCGATGTCACTGGTGCCAATCTGAGAAGGCCTTTGTCTTTCCCTTGGATAACATCCATGGTATGGAGGATGGTATGCATGGGCGACTGTTCGTCTTCCATAAACAATCTTGACCGGACTTGTGCTTAGGAGGGGAACTTTCTTGGTGCAATCTCATGGTCATTCATGACAGAAGGAGTCTGTATGTGTGTGTGTGTGGGGGGGGGGGGTTAGTATAATTCTCAGGCATAATCTGTGGGACGCAAGGGTGACAAGGTTGTACGTTTTGAATTACAAGTGCAATCGAAGGCTATGGGAAATTGCATTAGCCCAAAATGTCATGCTGTGAAATCGAACACAAGATCTCGTGATTGCGAAGCGAATCTTATAAACATTTAGACACACTGCACCAACGATAGCAATTTAACCCTTTGAGCCCCGTAACACCAGTTTACCGGTGGATGGCTTATTTTTCTCTATGACGTAGCACCGCCCTATCCGTTTACACCGGTGGAGTGCCAGGTATATGGTAAATTAAGATTCAGTAGGTCTGGGCCCAAAGGGTTAATAATTTCTATAGAACAACAGAACCGACCAAATTAAAGAACATGAGAATTGAAAAACACGATCTATCTCAATGCAAAGTAAGCAAAGCGGATGCACCATAGGTTCTGTCTTTCCGAGAACAGAAAAAAGCAGGATCGATATGAGAGCTTCGATTCTTTTTAAAAACTTGTAGATCCTTCTATTTTCTATCCAGAGATCCAATTTCTTTTGCATGAACATGTGAGAAAGCAATCATATTCTTCACATCATATTGCTCCTCGAAACTCGAATGTTTATGCAAGCATTTTATGCACTTAGAATTAATTAATTTATCTATTTATTAATCGTGTGTAAATCTCGTGTAGAAATATGCAATTTTATTGATAAAATTAACAATAATCATTGATTAAGAAATTAAAATTAGAATGCGATAAATGTTTGGTAAGGAATGTAAGTTCTAATTAAGTTTTTGGTAAGAAATACAATTAACGCATGTATTGTTATGCAAATTAAACTGACTGGTACGTATTCTATCGGAATATTTTACCGAACCGCAAATTTGCGGGACCGTAAACAAACCACCACTGGATTTCAAGTGTGGGAGAAAAACAAAAGAAAGACATGCACGCTCCATCACTCGCACATACGTATATAAGCACACAGACGCACGCTTATATATATATATATATATATATATATATATATATATATATATATATATATATACACCCCCACGGACTTCCGCACACCATTTCCGTGTACTTAATACACTCAAAAGGTACTAGTCGGTCTGGAGTTAGGGTAAAAGACAATTACCCAGAGGGCTAGGAAGTGGGACTGAACCCGAAACCATATAATTGCGAAGTGGACTTCGTTTTCACAAAGCCATGCTTGGAATTATATTTATTCTCCCACACACACAAAAAAAGATAGTAATAATAAATAAATAAATAAACTAAAACTTTAAGATTAAAGATGAAATTCGTATAGTGCTCTGTGAATATATTTCTTTTCTACTCAAGGTAAAAGGACCGAACATTTTGGGGAGGGGATCAGTCGATTAGAACGACCTCAGTAAGAAACTGGTACTTAATCTATCGACTCTGAAAGAATAAAAGGTAAAGTCTACCGCGGCAGAATTTGAACTAAGAACGTATAGACAGATGAAATACCGATAATTATTTTCCCCGGCGTGCTAATGTTTCAGCCAGATCACCGCCCTGAACGGTATGACTATATTTGTTATTGTCATGGAGAAATTTCTGAGCAAATAAAAAGAGAAAAAAGAAAATCGAATGTGTAGTGGCAGCAACTTAAACACGAGAATATCAACGAGATGGTTACTATTTCAATTCAAGTCTGATATAGCTGACAGCACATCAAGTAATCTTTCGATTCTTTTTTCTTTCTTTTTATTTTTTTTTTTCATACACCCCTCCACAAGCATACAAACAGGTACACAAACACACGTAGGCACTCACAGAACGCCACGCAATTACATGTAGAAGCAAACAAGCAGACACACTCATACACGAAGGTACATACATACGCACATGCAGAAACGTAAAAACACGCACATTTCCTGCACAGCCAGTCGAAAAGTGTTCATATATTGAATGAATTTATACTGATGCTGTGAAGTGACCTGAAACATCCTCTTGCACACGCAATTATAATCACCAATAAACAGTTAAGATGACGAGGGTTGATATAGTACTGAACGACCAACTAAGACATCATGAGTTCGTTATTTGTGTTGTAACCATGGCTAAAAATGTTAATTCTAATATAGGGATTCATATTGTGGAACAAATCACTGCATAGAAATGCACTATGCTTGACATCTTCCTGTTTGAGGCTAATGTTACATATGTTATTAGAAAGGACAGAAGGGACTATCATATATATATATATATATATATATGTCTTTCCCAAGGCTATTTGTAGCGCCAGCTTGCAGGAATTGTAAATCGAAACTCGTAACCAGTTCCGTATTTTATGGAATTTATTTCTTGATTTGCAGTACATATTAGTGTTGCAAGCAGCGAGCAGGTAGG